>NW_026612650.1:825087-1087889 GCF_029582105.1 Oenanthe melanoleuca | reverse complement strand
CAGCTGTCAATCACACAAGAGGCAGTGCTATCCCAGCTCTGATTGGCTGAGCTCTCTATCAATCACACAGCAGGCAGAACTCCCCCAGCTCTGATTGGTGGAGCTGTAAATCAATCACACACTACCAACTGGTGCCAACCCTGACTCTGATTGGACAAGCAGCTGGCAGTCTGCCCAAAGGGGCGGGCCCATGCTGGCCAGGGGTTAAACCCAGAGCAGGAGGTCAGCCCCTGGCCTGGATCCTGACTTCTGCTGGGGATTTTCTGTGAATAGTGCTGGAAACTGAGCAGCTGGTGCCTATATGTGTGTCTTTCTATAGATCTTCTGTTGTTCTCTCTTTGTCCTCCATCTAGTCCTATTTACCTGGAAATTTTTTGGGTAATTTAACATCTTAAGCAATAAAGGTTTTTAGGATGAATGAAGATAATGAAGTTGATGCTCTGGTAGGAGTTTTATGTTGTATTGGATGTTGTATTAAACTGTTTGCCCAACTTCATTGATTGTCTATATTTTGCCAGTAAAATTTTGTGTCATTTTGGCCTCTTAGCTGAGCTGGTTAGACATGGTGCTTGTATCACTGGGCCATTTGTTTAACAGCTGGAATTGATGATCCTTGTAGGTCCCTTCCTACTAAGAATATTCTTTGCATCGGACCATGTTGAGAATATCTGGCTGGGGTTTCTCCTATGCACCAAGCTCGAGTAAAAGAACCTTTGGTCACCCCCAGCATTTCAGTGTTCTGGGGTGTTACAGCCCCGCAGGCTCACAATGGCCTCTTGTTTCCATGAGGCCCTGCTGTGTCACACTGGCCCTTGGTTCCATGAGCATCTGCAGTGTCACACAGGTTGGTGCCATTTGTCCTGTCTGCCCCTCCCATCCCAGTGCCCCAGGAACAGCCCCGAGCCACCCGTGAGGGACAGGCCCTGCTGGGCCAGGCCTGGGCTCAGCCCTGGGCTCAGGTCTTGGCCTTTCTGCTGCCTCCAACCAGCCCAGGCCTTGCTCAGCATTGCAGTTCCTGCTCACAGCCTTTGGCTCCTGCAATCCTGCCCTCAAGGATCTGCTCTCACCAGTGCCTGGGGAGCCTTTGGCAGTCCCTGCCCTCACTGGGGCCACTGATGCTCCTTGGGACTTGGAGTTTTGCTTCTGACTCCTTGGGCAGCTTCTTCAACCTTCTCTCAGTGCCTGGGGCTCCTGGACTCAGCCCCAAATCCACCCTGGGGATCATTAAAATACAGAAAGCCCTCAGGAGCTCTCTATCTTCCTTCAATTTTCTTCATGTCTCGAGGGCTTGTGCAGCTGCTTGGAGTCAGTTTGGAGTTCTTTTAAGGAGGAATATTTCAAAGTGCACCTCATGACTTTTTTTCTTTAATCAAGTGAGTATTTTTTTACTTTTCAGTTCATTGAAGAGGTCATAGAAGCTCTCCCCAAGTGATCTTGAGGATGAATGTCTCCTTAGGAGTTCTGGGCACACAGAAGATTGACTCCCATTTCTGGCTGACCCTGTTTGGACAACCTGCTCCTCACCCCCAGCCTCACCATGTCTGACATCGCCCACCTGGGACTGACATCCCTGTGCCCTTAATCACAGCCTTATCCCCTGAGCTCTGCAGCTGGGTGTCCCAGCCCATTGCACCATGTCCCACCTGCTCTCCTCAGGGCTCTGCCTGCACACAGGCACAGGAGAAGTTTTCCTGTTGGTGAGGAATGAATGAAAATCCTGAGCAGGTTTCCTGAACAACAAACCCCACTCAGGAACCACATTCTCAGTACAGGCTGGCTGGAGTGCTGTCACCTTTCTACAAGGGACAGTGTGAGCAGAACTGATCTCTGTAAGCAGAATTCTCTGAGTATTTCAGCTGAATTCTCTGTCCCTGTCCTTTCCCTGAGTCTCTGTTGCAGATGGAAATTGCTGGTTCCACTCACAGCTTTAACTCCTCTTTCAAATGCAGACAGATATTCCCAGGTGTATTAACCTGGATATTCTCAAGGTTTCTACTAAGCTTTTGTATTCCTCATGGAATGAAGGGGCCATTTTGACTCTGAGGGGCCCCATGGATGCAAAGAGTCAATTGTGACACTGTGGTCCCGTGGAACCAAGTGGCCATTGTGACACAGCAGGGCCACGTGGATCCAGTGGTTTATTGTGACACTGTGGATCTGTAAGAGTCCATCTAAAAGCGTCTCGTTTCTTCTGCCCAATGACCCTCGCCTGAGGGCTAAAGAACTGCAGTTTAAAGGCGCTGGCCAGGGAAGAGAAGAATGCCAAGTGACTGTTCTCAGGTGGTGCCCATCCCAACCAGGGCCGGTCTGCTCCCTCAAGTGTGAGAACAATGAACTGGCCATGGTGTGCTGCTCTTACGCAGGCTACTTGCTGCAGAACTGGTCACAAGGACTGTTGGTGTGCCTGGAGCTTGCCATGATGCACTGCTCCCATGCAGGCTGTGGGCCTGGAGCTTGCCATGGTGCGCTGCTCCTACGCAGGCTGTGTGCCTGGAGCTTGCCATGATGCCCTGCTCCCACACAGGCCACTTGCGCAGCGTCCTGTTTCCACCTGCTTCTTGGAGCAACGATCTCCACATACAATAGTCCATAAATCTTCCCACCTTTTGGCCAGTCGCCCGATGCCTTGGAAAAGACTATAAAAGACACCCTCAAACTAAAGACCCTTGAGATCTCCCTGGACGGCAACGGACATCTATTGGCTGGTTCCACGAGGATCGTCTGCCCGTCTTGGTAGCTATAATCCCAACCCCTTTTCTCTTTTCTCTCTCTCTGCCTCTCTCTCTCTCTCTCTCTCTGTCCCTCTACCGCATTTTGTTGGCACTAAATAAAAGTGCATATTTTGCAAAAGTAAACTGGTTTTGTCCCCTGCTGTGTCTTTTGCACTTTGAGATCCCTAAAAGAAACTATCAGGACTCCACATGTGGTGTGGACCCTGACAAACCGAGGCTGGAAGAGACCTTTGAGAGCATCGAGTCCAACCTGTGACCTAAAACCACCTTGTCACCCAGACCATGGTACTCAGTGCCACATCCAGTCTATGCTGAAACACTTCCAGAGACGGTGACTCACCCACCTCCTTGGGCAGCCCATTGCAATGCCAAATCACCTCTTTTATGAAGAATATTCCCTAACATCCTCAAAAACGTCCCCAGGTGCAGCTTAAGACTTTGTCCTCTTTTCCTGTCACTGTTCCCTGCAAAAAAGAGCCCAAACCCCACTCGCTGAACCCTCCTGTCAGGGACCTGTAGAGAGTGATGAGGTCTCAGCTGAGCCTCCTCTGTTCCAGGATAAACAACCCCAGCTCCCTCAGTTCTTCCTCACAGGACTTGTGTTCCAGACCCCTCACCAGCCTTGTTGCCCTTCTCTGGACACGCTCCAGCCCCTCCATGTCCTTCCTAAATTGGGGGGCCCAGAACTGGACAACAGGACTCGAGGTGCTGCCCAACCAGTGCTGAGCACAGGGGAAAAATCCCTGCCTTGGTCCTGCTGGCCACACCATTCCTGATCCATTGGAGTCCCAGGGATTGGATGAGGGAAATGGTCAGGAGGGAGAGGGGACAAAGTGCAATTGATTGTCAGCCATGAAGTGTCTTGACTTTCATGTCAATTCTGACTGCATTAGAATGTGCTGCAGGTCAATGTCAATTGGAGATTTAGAATATCAATCTAGAAACAGGAAAATATAACAGGAGAAAACTGTTCTCTCTGCATTGTTTTCAATGTAGTTTATTCACACTGAATGCACTTCTGAAATCTTTCTAATTAGACACAGAAGAATTAAAAACTTAACTTACTCCCAGGGGCTTTTCTTTTTTGGGTGTTTTCCACAAATGTTTATGAGCCTTTCACACTGAATTTCTCAATTGAAGAGCTCAAGAAAGAAGAAGTCTCTGTAAATGTAAAGTTTATCAGCAACCTCCAAGTGGCTGAGGATCCATCCTCATCAGAGCAGGAAGGAACAGCAATGGGCACAGCTTTGTGGCTGCCCCAGCTCTGGGATGGGCCCTGGGCCTGGAGCAGGAGCAGCTCTGCAGGGCCCCAAGGCCAGGGCTGTTGTGCTGGCCTGGGCAGATGGGATGGCAGCAGGGGCTGCAGAGCTCTCAGGAGCTCAGGGAGAGGGGAGCAGGGCACACAGGGAGCCTCCTTTTGCCTTGGCCAAGCACCTTGCCCATGGCTGGGGCTGAGTCCTCTCTGAGCTGCAGCTGCTGCTGTGCCCTTGCCAGGGGCTGAGGCCATGGGGCCACTGCCCAGAGCCCCCTGCCCTGAGCAGAGCTGTGGGGCCAGAGCCGGCTGGGCTGTGCTGGGGAGAGGCCCTTGGTGCTGCACAGAGCTCAGGGCAGCTGGCACAGCTTGCAGGGAGCTGGGCTGGCCTGAGAGAGCCTGCCAGAGAAAGCAGCAGTGTCCATTTCAGCCTGGCTGAGCGTGCAGGGGCAGGACTCAGCCCAGGCCTTGTGGGGCAGGGCAGCGCCTGGGGAAGGCATTGGAAACAGGCAAGTGGCCCAGAGAGGAGGCTGCTCTGTGCCCTTGGTGGCATGCACAGAGCAGGGAGGGGGGCCAGGATATTTGTCACCTCCATCCTCTGTCCCCAGCCCTTGCCAGCCCTGGTTGCTCAGCCCAGGTTTGCCCTGGGCTGAGTTTGGCTGTGGCCCAGCTCCATCCTCCTGCGGGGCTCAGGGCATGTTCCCGGCCATGGCCAGCCCTGCCCGGCCTCTCTGCTGGCCCAGAGCCCGGCAGAGCCCGGGGCAGGGCTGTCAGTGCAGCCCCACAGGTGCCACGGGCTGTGCAGGAGCTGGCAGAGGCTGCCCAGCAGGGAGGACATGGGGCACAGAGCCCCAGAGCTGCTGTGGGCACCATGGCTGCACCTCCAGCTCCAGAGGAGATGTGACAGATGGGAGCAGAGACAAGTAATTGCTGGATTCTTTAGTGTGTTTGCTTATACAGGTGATCTGCATCCATATGTAGAGGAAGTGTTTTGTATGAGATAACACTGGTAGAGTGATAAAAATATTATTATTTAGCTGATTTTTTTTTTCCTTTATAATACATGAGAAAAAAAAGACACATGTGATCAGAAGAGCATTTTGCAGAGGACAAGAGATTCAATAATGTTGCAGTAGTGAAACTTGTTCAATTACTTTCCTCAGGACTTCCTTTGAGATATGAGGTGACCACCAGAGGCCAAGGCCAGCCAGAGCTCTCTGTCCTGATAGCTTTGGCTGGAAGAATCTTGCATACAGGGAATTTTTTACAGGAATATCAATTTTGGGCATGGGCTCCTGGAAACATGGAGGGTTCTTTTCCATAGGAAGGAAAGCACAGGCTCCCAGTTCTCCAGGGCCTGATGAGAGGCAGACCTCGACATGCCAAGGTCAGCCAGACCTGTCAGGTGGCCCCCGGGAGGCCAAGCCAGCAAAACCTCTTATATCTCCCTTGATTCCATGAGGCCCTGTAGTGTCACAATGTTCTCCTTGCTTCTGCAGAGACACAATGGCCCCTTGCTTCCATGAGGCCCTGCAGGGTCACAGTGGCCTTTTGGCTTCGTGGGCCCCACAGTGTCACAATGGTCTCCATGATTCCATGGGGCCTTGCAGTGCCACAGTGCTCTCCATAGATCCACGGTGCTCTGCAGGATGACAACGGCCCTTTGGCTGCACGAGGCCCTGCAATGCAGCAATGGCCTCTTGGTTCCACAAAGCCCTGCTGCTTCACACTGGCCCCTTGGGACCATGAGACCCTGCAGTGATGTCCTTGGTGCCTTGGTACCCCACAGTGTCACAATGGCCCCTTGGATCCACAGTGTTCCCACAGTGTCACAATGGCCCCTTGGATCCACAGTGTCCCCAGAGTGTCACAATAGCCCCTTCATTTCAGGATGCGCCAAAATGTCACAATGGTCTCCATAGAAAGGAAACAACCCAGATCCAGTGTTTCCACAGCACATGAGGGGCAGTCACCAGAGGACAAGCACAGCCAGATTAGATGGTAGTGGCAGTTTTTTTCTGCGAGCTATCCTTGGATACACTGAATTTTTGAGCTGGAATATTAATTTCAGATGTGGACATCTGGAAGAAAAGGACAGTTCTTTTCCATAGGAAGGAAAGCAAGGACCACCAGGGGCAGGTGAAAGGTGGTCATCAGAGGCCAAGGCCAGCCAGACCTTTCTGCCCCAGCAGCTTTTATTTGAAAGTAATATTTGCATACAGGAAATTTTGGAGGTGGAATCTCACATCCAGCCATTTCTGCTTAGATAAAAAGGATGGTTCTTTTTATAGGAGGGAAAGCACAGAGCCCAAGTGTTTCAAAGTCAGAAGAGGAGACAGATGACTCCTGGGAGACCAAGCCAGACAGACCTGTTTGTCTTGGCTGCTTTCATTATGAGAAATCCTTGGATAAGCAGAATTCTGGGGGCTGAGTCTCAATTTTGAACACGGACGCCTTGAGGAAAACGATGGTTCTTTTCCATAGGAAGGAAAGCACTGAGTCCCAGTGTTTCAAAAGCAGGTGAGAGGCACCACCAAGAGGCCAAGAGCAGCCAGACCTGTCTGTCCTGGCAGCTTTCACCTGAGAGCAATCCTTGCATGTACAGAGTTTTGGAGGTGGAATCCCAGTTTTGGCCATTTGGTCAAGGTGGATGGTTTTTTCAATAAGAAATAAAAGTGTGAAGCCAAAGTGTTTTGGAACAAGATGAGAGGTGGCCACCCATGGGCCAAGCCAGCCAGACTTGTCTCTCCTGAATGCTTTCATCTGGGGGCTGTCTTTGGACATGGGGATCTTTGGAGTTGGAATCTCGATTTTGGTTGTGGGTATCTGGAATGGAAGAAGAGTTCTCTTCATTAGGAAAGCACAGAGGCCTGACCTGAGGAAGCCAAGGCCAACCACACTTGTCAGTCATGGCAATTTTTGTCTGGGAGCTATCATCGAATATAGGGAATTCTGGAGGTGGATTCCCAAATTTGGCCATGGGTGCTTGGACATGAAAGGTGCTTTATTTCCACAGGAAGGAAAAGCACATGGTCCCAGTGTTCTAAAGGCAGATGAGAAGTGGCCCCTGGGAGGCCAAGCCAGGCAGATCTGTCTGTCCTGGCAGATTTCATCTGGGAACAATCTTTGCATATGAGGAAATTTGGAGGAGGAATCCCAATTTTGGCCATGGACACCGGGAGGAGAAGGACAGTTCTTTTCCGCAGGAAGGAAAACACAGAGCCCTAGTGCTTCAGGGGTAGATGGGCATCAGCCCTTGACATGCCAAGGTCAGTCAGACCTGTCAGGTGGCCCCGGGGAGGCCCAGCCAGTCAGACCTGTTCAGTGTTCCCTTGGTTCCATGGGGCCCCACAGTGTCACAATGTTGTCCTTGATTCCGTGAGTCCCTGTAGTGTCACAATATTGTCCTTGCAATAATATTCTCCCTGCTTCTGTAGTGTCACAATGGTCCCTTGCTTCCATAAGGTCCTGCAGTGTTACCATGGCCCCTGGGCTCTGTGCGGCCCCACTGTGTCACAATGGCTCCTTGGTTCTATGGCCCCACAGCTTCATCACTGACCCTTGGTTCCATAGGGGTCCTGAGTTTCACAAGGGTCCCACTGATTCCCTGAGGCACCAGAGTGCCACAATGGTCTCCTCAGTTCCATGAGATTCCTGAGTGTTTCCATGGTGTCCCTTGGATCCACACTGTCACCATGAGGTTCTGTACTGTCAACAATGTTCCAATGAGTCATTGATGTGTCACAATGGCTCCTTGGTTTCATGACATTCCACTGTGTCATGCACAGAAAATCACACTATGAAAAGCCAGTGTCCATAAAGGGGACAGAGGAGTCTGAACTTTATTTGAATAAAGGGAAAGAGCCCACCAGGACACATGCCCATGGGCTTTTTTCTCTCGAGGTTCTGGAGGCTGCAGCCTCCTTTTATCCTTAGCTCCTGGCCCTCTATGTATCCCCACTGGCCAAAGTACTAGGAATGTACAGCCTTCCCAAAACGCCTGCCACATCTTCCCCTCTTGAACCTGGCATTTTACCCCAAAGTTCATAAACTCAAGCTCATGGAGACCCACTTGTTTCATGAGCCAAACTGTCTGGGCTCGGTGATAATCCTGCTGCTTTAAGTTAATAGAGATATTAAGACCCATTTCAAAGTTATTAACACCCATATCATCAGTCATCAAATTGCCTGTAAAGGCATCTTCCCTATCAGTCACAATGTACTCATCAGTTCATGTGGAGAGTTAGGGAAAAGCGTGCAGAAGAAATCGGGATGTACGGGTAGATAGGAAACCCCCTCCCCCTCATAGACTCTCTGCTCCGGACCAGAGCTCACAGCCGGACGTGAGCTAGAGGAAATGACCCCTTCTACCTAGGCTATAAAGACCCTTGTTACCCCTCAATAAACGCCATTTGCTGTCCACCACATTGGTGTCCTGGAGCTGATGGACTGAGTGACCCTGGGTTAGGGCCACTGTGCTGGACTTGGACCAGGTCGCCTGCAACAAATTGGTGCTGAAACCCAGGAAACATCGGGAATCGGGGTTCGCCTGACCAAGTGCCTGCGGCTGTTCTGCTGGGTGTGAACAGCGAGGAAGACGTCCCTGGACCCACGAGGAGCATGGACGCTGTCGCGAAGGTCGAGAGATCCACGTGCAGTGGGGTATTGATTGTAAGCTTAAGGATTTTATTCCCGCAGTGCCGAGATTAATTAAGCTGGGGGCTATAGAAAACCCAGTAGAAATTCTCCCTCTGGAGATATGGGATAAATGCACCACAGCCCTGGCTGAGGACACCATGTCCTCCGTCTCAGGGAAACCCATTAAATCGTGGGGCAAAGTTATCTTAGGCTTTGCGGGCTGCCCGGCAAGAGCAGGAAACCTGGAAAGCCGCGCGAACTTGCTTATTAGCCACGCCACAGCTGGGGATAGGGGCTGCTGCCCAAACTGCAGACCCAGCCGACCGCGTGGACATACGGACCCCGGAACCCTCTCCGCACCCTCCCAGTTCGGACTCACCGCCACCGGAGGGGGTGGAACAGACGCGGGCATTGTGGCAGGGGCTAACGGAGGAGGCAGAGAGTGCTGCTATAATATCAGAGCTCGCAGCAGCAGATAAAAAGTTACCTCCACCATATGAGTTTAAAAATGGCGCCAAGCCACATGGTAGGGGGAGGGGCGCTGACGCGAGGGGTGGACATGCAGAGGACTCGCTGAACAGCGCAAGCACAGATGAGCAGGAAGGAGGGACAGCCCCTGAGGCGGGGTGTGAGACCAATCACAGAGCTCATTTTAAATCAGGTCCTTATAAGGCAAGGACCTCCCCCAGCAGGAGGCGGGTGAAGCACTGGGGGAGGGAACGGTCTGGCCCCCGGGGGAAGGGGCGGGGGCAGAGCCCGAGAAAAAGGCTGAGCAGCCCGGAAACGTCTGTCAGTCGACTTCCGCTTCTGCCTCTGACTGGGACAGCTGGTTGGAGGGGTGGTCAGAAGACGAATCTGACATCGGCTGGGGCTTTAATAAAAAGGGAGCAGCGGCATATAAGATCACTAGCTGCAACGCTCCTGCGTGGGTTAAGGGGATATCAGAGAAAAATCGAACCCCCCTTACAGACTGGCATAAGATAAAAATAGTATGCGCAGAGTGGGCCCTGTCCGCCACACTGGTGTTCCCGGTCCGAGTGGGGGGGGCAGGCGGGAATCAAAGAACCTACTCGCCGGTAAATCCGAAAGACATGCAGGGAATTGTTAAGGCAGTTGCAGACAAAGGGCTTAATTCTGCCATTGATGGTGTTTTTGGAGGCGATGATATGCTTCCCTTTGATATCAAATAGACTTGCAGGTTGGGATGATCGTTTTTAAACAAGAATGGGAGGACAACTGTGCAAAGCAGCTAGCCCTAGTAATGGGGGCAGACATCCACTGCATGGCTCCAGCATACAGAGGCTGATGGGCAGAGATCCAGCCATGATCACCCCACAAGCACAGACAGAACGCCTGCGGGCCCATGAGGTCATGACAAAAACCCATGCTGCCCAAGAAGCCATCTATGCTGCTTCTAAAGCAATAGCCAGACCATCGCCATGGTCCACTATAAAGCAGACGAGAGTGAAAGCTTCACTTAGTTTGTGGACCGACTCCAGGCAGCATTAAATTCCTCTGCATTACCTTCAGAGATGAAGGGCCCTGTGCTAGCAGACTGCCTGTGCCAGCAATGTAATTCAGCCACCAGGGACATTTTAAGATCACTGCCACCTGGGTCCAATATCGCAGCCATGATTAGACATGTAGCAAAGGAAGAACATCTTGCTCCCATTCAAGCAGCAGTTCGCATAGCGATAACCAGTGTGATGGCATGCTCTTGCACTGAGTAGACTCAGGAAGGAAATCACAGCTAACCACAGCTCTAGTCACAAAACACAGATGCTAAAATCTACCTCCTCCCCATCCGATCTCTTAGCCAAACCAACCCTCTCCAACCCATTCCTAAGCGTTTTAAATGCAACCTTTTTATCGTTAAACCAATCCAACCCAAACCTCACAGAATCATGCTGGTTATGCTATGATGCACAACCCCCTTTTATGAAGGTGTTGCCCTCGATCTCCCATTCATCTTTTCAAAGTCAGACAGTCCACGCCAATGCAGATGGGACACCCCCCCGAGAGGCATTACCCTAAGCCAAATCATGGGCCAAGGCAAATGCTTTGGCAATGCAACCCTTGCAATGCAGGTGGGCAATGTCTGCTGGGAATTCGTCAGACTTAAAGGGGGGAAGTTCCAGTGGGTGATCCCAGCTGCATCGGGGATGTGGGTCTGTCAACGATCCAGGGTAAGCCCATGAGTACTCCTTCACAAATTCAATCATTCTACCGGCTTCTGTGTCCAAGTATTAATTGTCCCCAGAGTCCTGTATCGCCAAGAAGAAGAAGCGTACCGTTTGCTTGAGGAACCCGACCGGCTCCACAAGCGAGAAGCGATAACGGGCATCACCATCGCAATGCTCCTGGGTTTAGGAGCTACCGGCGTTGCCACAGGCGTCTCAGCCCTCGCAACACAACATCAAGGACTGGCCCAACTGCAGATGACAGTGGACGACAACTTGCAGAGGATTGAGAAATCCATTTCTTCCCTGGAAAAATCCCTTTCCTCACTCTCAGAATCCTCCAAAACAGGCGAGGACTGGACCTTCTGCTCATGCAGCGAGGAGCCTGTGTGCCGCCGTAAAAGAGGAATGCTGCTTTTATGCGGACCACACCGGAGTCGTTAGAGACTCCATGGCCAAACTGAGAGACTGACTAAACCTCAGAAAAATGGACAGAGAAGCTCAACAGGGCTGGTTTGATCCTGGTTCAACCGGTCCCCATGGCTCACCACCCTAATTTCTACTCTAATAGGCCCACTCACCATAATCTTACTAACACTAATCTTCAGGCCTTGCATACTAAACAAATTGGTGCTATTCATTAAAAAGTGTTTAGAAATGGTTAACATTATGTTCGTCGAATGCCGACAATTACTTTAAGGCGTGCCTGTTACTAACACATTTACAGTTTTATACTAATTTTACTAACCCATGAATTTTATAATGTCTACATTTTGTAATTTTATACGATTTTTACTAATAATGAGGGAGGGGGAAATGGGGACAGTTAGGGACAGGCGTGCGGAAGATATCGGGCTGTACGGTTAGATAGAACCCCCTCCCCCTCACAGTCAGACCCTCTGCTCTGTATCTGGGCTCACAGCCGGACATGAGCTAGAGGAAATGACACTAACTGCCCAAGCTATAAAGACCCTTGTGACCCCTCAATAAACGCCATTTGCTGTCCACCACAGTGGTGTCCTGGAGTATACGGACCGAGTGTCTCAGGGTTAGGGCCACCGTGCCAGACTGGAACCAGGTTGCCATGCAACACCATGCACATCCGAAGGGTTTCCATTTCCCAGTGTTCCCATTGTTAAGGGTATGGAGCACATCTGGGAGATAGGACTTTCATTGCGACATATTCCCATCTCCTATTTTTTTCAACTGCTCTTTTAATAATGCCTTCATCTGTTCAATCCATGCTGCAGCTTGTGTATGGTCAGTTATGTGAAAAAAAAGAGCAGTCTTACTTTCTTTTCACAGGAACAGAGAAAGCATTCCACATCCTAGTGTCATCAAACCCTGTAAGAACTGCCAATTTCATCCGTTCCTCCTTCATTCATTGTATAGAACCTCACAGAGTTCACCAGTCATGTTTGGGTCCTAGCCAATCATTTTCTTTAGTGTATTTAGTGTTACATCCTTGAGCACCCAAAGCTAAAATATTAGTATTTAGAGCATCATTTTACAATGTCATTATATATATGTGAAAGTACATACTTAAATATTTTTTTTATTATATAAATATATATGTATGTATTTATTACATTATTATTCTTTCCTTTGCACAAATGAGTCCAAGTTCAAGATGAAAAACCTTTTCTGTTGCTTCATTTCGGAACATTTTGAAAGCAGTCGTTTTCACTGTTTGTCTGTTTCTAGGATGCTGTTAACAAAATTCATCCTCATCTTCCCAAACACACAAGTTCTTTTCATTGTTCCATATTTGAATGTGGAAAAAGCTTTTTTCAGCTGACTTCCCCATTGCTCTCACAGTGCTCCAACCTCAGCCCACTCCAGAGCCAGGAAACTCTAGGCAAGGTTTTCCCTATATCTGGGAATTTAGGACAGGACTGATTCCTTACATTTGCATTTAAAAATTAACATTTTGTGGTGATCCAGCCAGCCTACACCAACTTTGTTTTACCAGTGGGCAGGGTCAGCAGCAGGGACACAGACACCAAGTCCAGGATTCAGTGTCATTTACTGTAGTTGAAAGCAGCAAAGGATCCCAAAAGGAGAAGCTCAGCAATGCACCCAACCATCACTACCAAAGATTGCTGCAGTGATGAAGAAAGAGACAGCAGCAGTTCCCCTCAGGCTTTGCCATCCCCCAGGTGCACACATCAGCTGGGGGAAGCTGTCACAGCCAAGGACTGCAGAGCCACTCCCGGACACTGGGAATTCCTGCAGGTGCCTCCAGCCACAGGTGAGGCTTCCAACCCCGCTGTGAGAGGGCCCAGCTCTGACAGTGCTGAATAAACAAACTGACAGCACTGCTAGTGCAGGAACAGCTGGTTTCATTCTGCTCTTGGGTCACTCCCAAAGCCAGTTCTGTGTTGTTTTACAGATCCTGTAGGACGAAATCTCCCTGTTTGTCCCAACAGCTCTTTGGAAAATGCTCTGATCCACGGGGCTCCATGTGAAGGCTGATGTGACACTGAGGTGCTTCCACATGAATTCCATTCAGGAGCCTGGGTGCCCTCAGGGACTGGGACCCAGCACCTCTCCAGCCGGAGGGGAAAGGACCCACCAAGCCTTGTCACCCACAGACAGCGTGGGAAAGCTGAACATCAAAGGACATTGGGGACATTATTCTGGAATTAAACAGTTGTCAGCTCTGTGAATAACAGAATTATTGTTCTGAACTCGAATGAGATTGAGGAAAAAGAATGAAAAACCATGTCACTAAACTATTACTGATGCCTGTAAATTGTATCTTGATAGTCAGGCAGAATTTTTGTTTGCCAGGAACAGCTCTAGAGTTTTACCAAGGATTAGTCATGAACATGATCACGAAAAAGTAAAGATTAAAGTACACAGAGTACTCAATCTAACTAATTCCTGAATATGTTCTCAACCAGAAGGAAATCAAATCTGATCCATGGTTAGCCATGTTTGTCATGCTTTGCTTTTTTGAAATGAGCCCCATGGTGCATTTGGTGCTGAGCCCTTGAACCTCAGGGCCTGACAGGAGATTGCACAAACCTTTCCAGGAGTCCAAGTCAGAAAGAAAACCCAAAATGTCTCAAAGCATTAATGGGTCCCACTGAGGTCCATCCCCAACACAGGCTCCTCATGGACTTCTTGGAGGGGAGAGTTGGAAGCCATGATTGCCCAAAAACTTCTCAGAGAATCAGAGAAGAAAGGAAAAAGGAAAATACATTAAAATCTGAAGCACCTAGAGACATTGAGCACCAGTGAGTTTGTTACTAAGAAAGGCTCTCAAGAGACTAATTAAAGCAGATAACAGGAGGCTATGACTGCACAAAGCTCTCAGAGACTCCAAGGCAAAAGCAAAACCCAAAGTCCTCTGAAAAACCTGCAGTCCCTGGGAGCATGAAGGAGCCCCCAGGGCCATTCCTGACCAAGGCTCCCCAGGGACTGGTCCCAGCAGATCCCTGAGGCCACTGGGATGTGGGGAGATGCTGAGGGCAGCACAAGGGGTGACAGTGCCCAGCCTTGCTGGGGCTGTGCCAGGAGGCCGCAGTGCCTCAGGACAAGGTGTCTCCTCCCAGCCCTTGGTGGCACAGACCCTGCTGTGCCCCAGGGCACCAAGACTTGGCTTCTCTCAGCTCTGCCTCCAATTTCCTGATCTAACTGGAATCTGGGGACACTTTCTCAGTTGTGTCCCTCAGTGGGACCCATGAATGGGATCAGAATCTTTGGAGTTTTATTATGACTGGATTCTTGAGAGGTTTCCTAATAAACCATGGCTGTGCCTTGATTTCCCTCTGGTCTGGTGCAGTTCATCAGGAAGATTATCAACTCCAGTTATGGAGAAATACATCAAAGAGCTTCTGAGAAATACATATTTCTATTTTGAAGGGTGAATTCTATACTGTTGTCTTTAGAGCAGAGGTGATTGCAGCATTCAGTGATTGATATTGATCCAGGGTATCTCCCCAGGACTTCTGTCCTGCTCAGGAAGCTGTGCCTTGAGGTCTGACCCAGTGTAGACAGCCTTGCTCCACATTCCCCTGGCTGTACTCAGAAAAAGAGCAGTCTAAATCTCATTTTCCCCACTGCAATCAGACACACTCCTCAGGTGTGTGCCAGCCCAAGGTGCCACCAAATCCACCCCAGAACTGCCCTGGGCCAGCTGTGAGGGTGGATCATCATCCCAACCTGCACTGGCCACTGCCAGGGGCTGTGGCCATGGACACTGCACTGACCCCACTGCTGGGTTTGGGGGCCACGGCAACCGTGAGATGTTCAAGGTTCATTGTGATATATATATATACACCATATTGTAATTCGTGTTTTGTATAAAATAAGTCTGCAAAATAAACAAGCCATAGGTAAAGGCAGTGATTGCCTCAGAATTAGGTAAATTAAGATATCTACAGGCCAGACTGCTACCGATAAGCACCTATCTCCTGGGGAAGCCTGGAAACTCACAGGAGAGCAGCATTTCCCGAAAAACCCATCACCAGGACTGCGTTCCCTGACTCTGGTTCCTGTAAAGATAAAATCAACCACCTAAAAGCAATACACAACGGACAAAAAATCTCGTCAAGGAGCAGGAAGGACTTTGTCTTGTATGGACACCGGAGCTGAATTTAAAAGAAACAAAGGACTGTCCCGCTCCAGGCTATGAAAAACAGTTTAAAAATGGGGCCAACCAAGACGGTGGCGTGAACACCAGGGGAACCCAGTGCGATAGAGGCTGGGTAACATCGTGTGTTCACCCAGTTCTGAGCCCAGGCTTGGTTTTGTTTTTTTCCGGTTGTGGCTTTCCAGGACCGTATTTTCGGTCGCGAAAATAAAATTTGCCAATTTAACCTTTTAATTCGGTTTGATTCGTTTATTACCTACAACAATTGGAAACACTGGGGAGGACTGGGATATACTGGGGAACACTGATAATCCCCTGGGAGACACTGGGATATACAGGGGGTGATACTGGGAAATACTGGGAGAAACTGGGAACACTCGGAACACTGTGGGGAACTCTGGGGGACACTGGGGCTTACAATGAATGACACTGCATGGAACTGGAAGGGACTGAGAATAAAATCAGGTGTATTGGGTGGGACTGAACTATACTGAGGATGAATTTGGCTGCACTGGGAGGGCCTGGAAAGGCACTGGGGTTGTACTGGGTTGTAGTTGGGATGGACTGGGCTGTACTGGCAGGGACTGGAGGGGCACTGGTTTTGTAGTGGGCTGTACTGGGGATGAACTGGGCTGTATTAGGAGGGACTGCAGGGGTTGAATGGGCTGTTCCCGCCTCTGCCGCCTCCCATTTGCCCAGGACCCTGCCCATCACCTCCCGCAGCCAATCAGCGCCGGGGATCGGGGCCTCAGGCATTTCCTGGTGTTGACGCCATCTTTTCTTTTTGCCTCTAACTCCCATCATGCCCCGGGCCCGATAGAGCCCCATTGGAGTGCCTAAAAGTCGTGCTGTGCCCTGAGACTTAAGGAGCCCGGTTAGAGCTCCCCGAGTTCCTCCCAAGGGCTCCCGAACAGTATATGTTGCCCCTGAAGACCTCAAGTCGTGGCTTGGACGCAAAAGTGTCTCCCAAGTTCATTCCCGGACCCCCAGATGCCCCGTCCGAGCCACTTCCGGGGACTACAGCTCCCATCATGCTCTATGGCAGATATAGAAAACAAATGCAGCCGTGCCTGCAACTCCTGTGATGCTCCACGGCCCCATCAAACTGTATTATAGCCATGCCTACAGCTCCCATCACCCCCCGTGCCCCAGAGAGCCCCCTTAGAGCCCCCCAAGTGTCCGCCCGGACCCCAAACGGCCCCAGATTCACCTCCCTGAACCCCAAGTGCTCCAGTGGAACCCGAATTGTCTGTCAGAACCCCTCAGTGTCCATCCAAGTGCCCACCTGGCTCCCCCAAGTGCCCTCTGGATTCCTCAAGTTCACTCTAAATTCCATTCCCTGACCCAAAACTGCCCGAAATGTCCTCCAGAAATGTCTCCCTGGACCCCAGAGTGCCCCCTTTGACCCTGGCTGAGAGCAAGATGATAATAAACATGGCAAAACGACTAACAACATTACTAATTATCATAATGAGGAAGGAAAAAAATCACTATAGATTAATTAATAAATTAAGGGAATTGTGTTACTTAGAACAAATAAAGATTAATTTCTTTTCCTGTAAAAAACATACAGATTTTTTTATAGAGAATCTAAGTAATAAAAAACATGAATAGAAATTAATAGAATAAATAAATTTAATAATGAAATATTTACAATGGAGAATGAAGCACATGAACATTTATGGATATTTTGGGATGTCAGTCCAAAAGGTGGGCAATGTCAGCCATGGTGATGCTGGAGATGAGGAGCAGGTTCTCCAAACAGGGTCAGCCTGCAAGGGGCTCTTTCTTCTCTGTGCCCGGACCTCCTAAGGAGACATTCAGCATCAACATCATTCGAGGAAGGCTTCTGTCACCTCTTCTCCAAAATGAAAAGTAGGAAAACATTCTCTTGATTAAAAAAAAAAAAGGAAAATAACATGAGGGGAACTTTGAAATCTTCCTCCTTAGAAGAACCCCAAAATGACTCCAAGCAGTTGCACAAGACCTAGAGACTTGATCACAATAGAGGGAAGACAAAGAGCTCCTGAGGGCTTTCTGTATTTTAATGATTCCCACGGTGGATTTGGGGCTGAGCCCACGACCCCCAGGCACTGAGAGAAGGTTGAAGAAGCTGCTCAAGGAGTCAGAAGCAAAACTCCAAGTCCCTTGGAGCATCAGTGGACCCACTGAGGGCAGAGACTGCCAAAGGCTCCCCAGGCACTGGTGAGAGCAGATCCTTGAGGGCAGGATTGCAGGAGCCAAAGGCTGTGAGCAGGAACTGCAATGCTGAGCAAGGCCTGGGCTGGTTGGAGGCAGCAGAAAGGCCAAGGCCTGAGCCCAGGCCTGGCCCAGCAGGGCCTGTCCCTCACGGGTGGCTCGGGGCTGTTCCTGGGGCACTGGGATGGGAGGGGCAGCAAGGACAAATGGCACCAACCTGTGTGATACTCCAGATGCTCATGGAACCAAGGGCCAGTGTGACACAGCAGGGCCTCATGGAAACAAGAGGCCATTGTGAGCCTGCGGGGCTGTAACACCCCAGAACACTGAAATGCTGGGGGTGACCAAAGGTTCCTTTACTTGAGTTTGGTGCACAGGAGAAACCCCGGCCACATATTCTCAAGAGGTGAAAATGGCAAAAAAATTTTACTGGCAAAATATAGAAAGTCAAGGAATTTTAGAAAATAATTTAATTTAGCATTCAGATTATCATAAAAAAATTCTCATGGCAGTAATTTCATAAACTTTGCCCATTAACCACAAAACCTTTAAATACTTTAGTAGTTGAGGTACTCAAAACTGTTTCATATAAAGAGCATTAAAAGAGCAAGAAAGAGAGACAGAATGAGAGAAGCTCTGCAGAAAGACACGCATATTGTTACCATGTCCCACTGCTCTCCTCAGGGATCTGCCTGCACACAGGCCCAGCAGAAGTTTTCCTGTTGGTGAGGAAAGAATTGAAATGCCTGAGCAGGATTCCTGAACAACAAACCTCACTCAGGAACCACATTCCCAGTACAGGCTGGCTGGAGTGCTGTCACTTTTATATAAGGGACAGTATGAGCAGAACTGATCTCTGTAAGCAGAATTCTCTGAGTCTTCCAGCTGAATTCTCTGTCCCTGTCCTATCCCTGGATCTCTGTTGCAGATGGAAGCTGCTGGTGCCATTCTCACCTTTTAACCTCTCTTTTGAATGCAGACAGATGTTCCCAGGTGTGTTAAGCAGTTGCTGCTCCATGTTCATGCAAAGCTTTTGTATTCTCATGGAGCCAAGGACACCCTTGTGACACAGCAGGGGCTCATGGAAGCAAGGAGACAATTGTGACACTTCAGAGCCTCACAGAAACAAGGCTCCATTGTGACACTGAGGGGAATTATGGAATCAAGGAGACCATTGTGACGCAGCCAGGCCACATGGAACCAATGGTCCATTGTGACAATGCAGATCCAAGGAGACCATGGTGACACTATGGGACCCCATGGATCCAAGGGGCCATTGGGACACTCAAGAACTTCATGGAACCCAGGTTCCAGTGTGACATAGTGGCACCATTGGAACAAGGAAACTATTGCTGACAGCACAGAAACTCATGGAACCAAGGGACCATGGGGAAACAGCAGGGCCACATTGAACCAAGGAGACCTGTGACATTTAGGAAACCTATGGAACTGAGTGTCCATTATGGCACTGCAGAAACAAGGAGACCTTTGTGACACTATGGAAGCTCATGGAACCAAGCAGCCATTGTGACACTCCAAGGCCTCATTGAACCAGGGAGACCATTGTGACACTCCAGAACCTCATGGCACTAAGGGTTTATTGTGACACAGCAGGGTCCCATGGAACCAATTGTCCATTGTGACAGTGCAGATCCCAGGAGACCATGGTGACATTTTGGAAGTTCATGGAGCCAAGGGTCCATTGTTACAGTCCAGAACCAAGGAAAGCGTTTTGACAGTACAGAACCTCACAGGACCAAGATTCCATTGAGTGGGGCTTCATGGAACCAAGGAGCTGCTGTGACACAGCAGGGCTGCATGGAACCAATGGTCCATAGTGATACTACAGATCCAGGGAGACCATGGCCACACCACGGAACCTCATGGAACCAAGGGTCCAGTGTGACACAGCAGAACCTCTTGGAATCAAGGCAATCATGGTACACTATGGAACCTCATGGAATCACAGATCCAATGGAACACTGAGGAGCCTCACTGGAACAAAGGACATGGTTGATGGGACAAAAGCTCATGGAAACTCTGGAGCATTGTGACACTACAGAGCCTCATGGAACCAAGGGCACCACTGTGACACTGAGGAACCCCATGGAACCAAGCAGCCATTTTCACACTGCAGAACCATGGAGACCATTGTTGACAGTACAAAACCTCATGGAACTGACGGATCATTGTTATACAGCGAGGCCTCATGGAACCAAGGGGCCATTGGGATACTGGGGTCCATGGAACCAAATATTCATTGTGAAACAGCAGGGCTGCTTGTAACCAATTGTCATTGCCATACTGCAGATCCTATGGCAGTTCATCAGCCAAGGGGAAGTTGTGACACACCAAGGCTTCGTGGAACCAAGGAGAGAATTGTGGCAGTGCAGAAACAATTTTGACATTTTGACATTTTGACATTTTCACAATATGGACCCCATTAGAAACAAGGGGCTATTGTGGAACTGTACAAGGGACATAATGAAGGCAAGGACAGCACTGATACTGAAATGTGCTGGATAGAAACTTCTGAACAGATTTTTGAGTATTCTTTATTACAGCATGGTGGTCACTCTGGTAATCCCTCATCCATTTTTGTGTACTGGGCATCAGGTAAACAGTGATTTATCACACAGGGTGATTACATCTTCATTAGCTATCCCCACTTCCTTTGACTTTATTTCACATAGTGGTACCCATTATCACAAATCCTTATGTGGTTCATTGGGGTCTGTCTTCAACATCTGGTAAAGGTGGCTGTTCCTCGATCCCTGCTTTTGAATGATGGCAATCTCCTTGTTTTGCATAATTTCTGCTTTATCAGCAGTCTTTCAGAGCTGAGCTGGCATCCTGCTTGCATTTTGAATGACTTGTGTTTGCCTGAGTGACATCTTTGATCTGTTTCTCCAAGGCTGTGCTCTTCTGTTTTACTGTCCTTGATAAAAGTAAATGTTCTCTTCTCCTGTCCTTGTCACAGTGCTCACCCCACATGAGACATGCCAGCAAGCCTCTCCAAACCAAGGGCTTGGGGTGGGCAAGAGTTCCTGAGGGAACAGGGATGGGACAGCTGGGCTGGACCAATCCGAATGATGTTCTGTTTTGTGTCACATCATAATTAGCAATAAACTGAGAGACGTGGGGGGAGCAAAGGGAATAGGGGATATATTTATTTTTTATGACATTTTTCTTTCGGAACACCACCTAGATTTCTGTCCTTGAGTAGTTAAAAATTTTCCACTGATAGGAGATTTCCTGTGCATTTATTTGCTTCTGTTTGTGGTATTTGCTTATTGTAGTTAGTTTGTTTGTAGGGGTTTTATATTGTGGGTAGGTTTTGCTTTGTTTTTTATTTTTGATCATGTTTGGTTTTTTCCCTATTGACTTTCTTCTGCTACATAAGTTTTTTCTCCCTTTTCATGTTGCTTGGTTTGCACCTCAGGGCAAGACAAATTTACCCAACTCAGCCATCTTGCCCAACTATGTTTTGCAGTCATCATAAACTGGATGAGCTTGTTCACAGAGCACCTACAACTTGAGAGCATCCACAAAGGAATTGAAAGTGCATTTCATGCCATTATAGAGATAATAGAAATGTTCCACACTGGTGGTCAAAGGCTGGTCACTGTGGGATGTCACCAGGGATTGGCTGCCAACGGGACTCTGTGCCATGGATGATATTTGACCCTCATTGATCAGCCTAATTCCCACCCAAAATTCCCATCCACCACTTCAGCCCAGCTCTGTCCAGTCTGGCTGTGAGGAGAGCACAGCAGACCATGTCCCAGGCCTGGCTAAAGTCTGGGCACACAACATTCCCTTCTTTTCCCTCCCACGGGGGTTCTGCCATTCCTGCCTTGTGCTGCCAGTGCCTGGAATGGCTGCAGGAGGATTTGCCACATGCCCTTCCCTGCTGAGCCTGACCAGTCTTTGACTGTCCCAGTACCCCTCCACTGTTTGCAGACTGCTTCCATGTCTGCCCTTCCCAAGTGCCCAGGACCCTCTGGGATGCCTCTGGCCTTTCCAAGGGCTTTGAGAGAGGTCTCACAGTGACACTGCCCAGCCTTCTCAACATCCCTGACACCAAAGGCCTTTTCCACATACCTCAGTTCCAGGCAGTGCCCAGAACAGAGCATAGCCCTGTCCAGGTGCTCAGGGTGTTTCAGAAGGGAGGCAGCTCTGATTTCTCCCCACAAACCCCCACCCCAATGGTCTCTCTGTGCAGTCCATGGCTGTCCTGAGCATTTTTTCCTGGAGCCTCTTTGCCCACGCTGTTGTTCTCTATGGAATCTGAAGCACAGTCCAGTAAGGAATTCAGGTGGTTTCCCAGAGTTTAGTGGCCTCAAGGCACCGTTTGTGCCACCAGAACTGTGCCAGCCCCGAGTGCTGATGATGGTGTTTGTGCTCACTCGGATTCATGTCCCCACACACACACGATGCACTGCTGAAATCTCCTCAGTACAGAGCAAACTCAGACTGCTCACTGGTCACTTGGTGTCCCTCCATGCAGGGACAAACAACCTCCTGCAGGTGAGGCAGAGGGCAGTGCTGAGTGTGGTGGTTGCAGAGGCTGGTGTGGGACAATTGCCCTGGGGCACCTTCTCAGTCTGTGGCCAGAACAAAGACACAGCCCAGGCCCTGCTCTGCTGCTCCCTCAGGTCCATGCCAGGAGCTCTGGCTGTGCCAGGACACTGCTGTGTGCCCCCCTGCACACTGCCTCTCTGCCCCAGGCACTGGGCTTTGCTTTGCATTCCTGGAGCACATTGCTGACCTTAGCTCTGGAGGAGAGCAAAGCCTTCCTGCCCTGCCCTCAGGAGATGCCCTTTGCTGATGGAGCTGCTGTGCTGGAGCCCAGCTGTGTCCCAGCAGTGCCCATGGCCTGTCCCTGCCTGTGCTCACAGCACGGACACGCAGCAGGACAGTGACCAAGCTGCCAGAGCACTGCGGCCTTACAACTACAGAAAATCTGGCAAGGAGAGGGTAAAGTTGGGAAGAGCAGATGTGGGAAGAGCCAGGGCCATTGTCCCAGGTTGTGCTGCTGTGCTGGGGGTCTCTTCACCTCTGCCTCTGCTCACAGTCACTGCCCTGCAGAGACAGAGAAGGGCTGAGGAAGGATCTTTGACACACAGGAGTGGGCATGCACTTGTTTTTATTTAAATACATATGGGAAGAGACCTCTTGCATGTCTTTGTCTTCCAATAGAGAAGTAGATATTAATGTAGAAATGGAAAGAGTAATTTACAGAATTTTGTACAAAACACAAAGGTAGAAAACGTTATAAAAAAAAAAATAAAAAAGGACAGATAGGAAAAAAAAGAAGAGATTGTAAAGAGTTACATTCTAAAGGCTTTGCAGAAGAAAAGAGAGCATTTAATGCTTCTGAAAATAGAGAGTCATCAATTTTCTTGGAGCTCCTTTGAGCTCCTGGTTCCTTAAGCTGTAGATGAGGGGATTCAGGGCTAGAGGCACCACCGAGTACAGAACAGACAGGGACAGATCCAGGGATGAGGAAGAGATGGAAGGGGGCTTCAGGTGAGAAAATACTGCAGTGCTGAGAAACAGGGAGACCACAGCCAGGTGAGGGAGGCAGGTGGAAAAAGCTTTGTGCCGTCCCTGCTCAGAGGGGATCCTCAGCACGACCCTGAAGATCTGCACATAGGAGAAAACAATGAATACAAAACAGCCAAGTGCTAAGGAAGTAGTGAAAACAGAAACCCCAAATTTCCTGAGGTAGGAGTGTGAGCAGGAGAGGTTGAGGATATGGGGGATTTCACAAAAGAACTGGCCTAGGGCATTGCCCTTGAGGAGGGTCAGGGAAAATGTATTGGCTGTGTGCAGCAGAGCATTGAGAAAGCCACTGGCCCAGGCAGCTGCTGCCATGTGGGCACAAGCTCTGCTGCCCAGGAGGGTCCCGTAGTGCAGGGGTTTGCAGATGGACACGTAGCGGTCGTAGCACATCACGGTCAGGAGGGAAAATTCCGCTGAAATAAAAAAAGCAAAAGTCAATAGTTGTGCAACACATCCTGCATAGGAGATGGTCCTGATGTTCCAGAGGGAATTGTGCATGGCTTTGGGGACAGTGGTGCAGATGCAGCCCAGGTCAGTGAGGGCCAGGTTGAGCAGGAAGAAGAACATGGGGGTGTGCAGGTGGTGGCCGCAGGCTACGGCGCTGATGATGAGGCCGTTGCCCAGGAGGGCAGCCAGGGAGATGCCCAGGAAGAGGCAGAAGTGCAGGAGCTGCAGCTGCCGCGTGTCTGCCAATGGCAGCAGGAGGAAGTGGCTGATGGAGCTGCTGTTGGACATTGCTTCACTCTGGCCAGGGTGGACGGTTAAAAGAAGACAGAGTAGTTGGGAGAGGTTTCCTTGTGTCAATCCTGTGCTATTTTCTTTGAGATTTACTCAAAATTGCTTCTCTTTCACTGGGGAAATTTCTCTCACTTTGTTTTTTTATCTTTGAGCTCAGGGATTTGCTTTCTTTAAAGGGAGAGAAATCCTCTTTAGGCATTGCTCTGAGCCCGAACAATGGAGAGCCCCGGGGAAACATAGTCCTCCTTGTGTCCGAGTATAGTCATACCTGCTGGTGCCACTCAGCTGCCCTTTGCTTATATACACCTGCCTTTATTTCAGAATGTTTACACTTAAAATGTACTTGAAAAAATAAAGAAGACATTATGAAAGATCTGGTTTCAAAGTAAGTTCCTCTAAAGCCACCTCCCTTTCCCTGTGTAGCTAGACAGGATGGGATATCCAGGTTTGGTGTGGCTCCCAGCTGCCTGGGGTTGTTTCTACTCTGAGCTGTTTCTCTCTATCCAAGCCTTGTCCCTGCCAGTGCTCCCAGAGCCCAGCCCAGTCCTGGGGGCTCAGCTCTGCCCTGCACACCCCTCCCAGCACAGGGCACTGCCCAGGGGCATCTCCCTGGCAGCAGGGCCTTAAGGGCAGGTCAGACAAACTGAGATGTTGCAAGCCAAGGTGCTGCTGCTGCTGTCTGTAGGCACAGGAGGGTGAGGAGGCACTTTGTGAGGGAGATGTGAGGCAGATCTGCTGATGCCCAGTGGGACAGTGCAGGAGTCTCAGTGACACAGACACACCTGACAGCCCCTTTCCTTCCCTTGAGGAGAAAGCTGAGAGCAGCCCTGGCCATGCAGCACCATCTCCACAGCAGGAGGAATCTGCCCTGATGGGGGTGGCTCTTTCCCCCTCCAACTTCTCCCCACAGAACATGGGGAGCTGCCAGGCAGGCTGAGAGCTGCCCCTGGCAGGTGGCACAACACCTGGGCTGGCCAAGAGCCCTGAGGGCTGCAGGAGCTGCTCTGCAGGACAGCCCTGGGCAGCCCTGGCTGCAGCCCCAGCTTCAGCCCCTGCAGCCATCCCTGGCAGCAGGAGCCGTCCTGCCCTTTCCCTCTGACGGTGCCCAGGGCAGCCCTGCTCTGCAGCACATCCTCCTCTTCCTCTGCCTCTGAGAAACTGGGAGAGTCCTCCTGACATATCCCCCAGGCTGTGGGGTGTGCTGGATCCAGGATATCCCACTAGGAGCACATGGAACATTGCCCTGCACCCACACACTCACCATGTGCAGGGCTGTGAAGATGTTTCCCCAAGTGAAGTCTCAGCTCAAAGTCTTCCCATTCCTGATTGCCTTTAGCCTGTCTGTGCCTGGCTCCTGTCCCCTCAGTGCCTGCAGGCAGTGCCCTCACCCCTACTGGGATGGGAGAGGAGCTGCTCCTCAGCAGAAATGTCTTTTTGAAGGTCTTATTGCTAGCCAGTAGCTGCCTCTGTGCCAGGAGCCCAGCCCAGCTCAGCAGCACAGACACAGCACAAGGATTTTAATGAATCTCTCAGGGCTTTGGTGCTGATTACATCAGACTCAGTCCCTGAGAGAGTGTTCAAAAAACTTCTCAATATTTTAATGTCACAATCAAACTCCAAATTTTCTTGAAGTTTTAATGGGTTCCAATGAGGAACACACCTTAGAAAGTGTCCCCAGGTTCCAGTTAGAGAGAACACTGGTGGCAGTGATGACAAGTGGAGACAAACAAGGGAAAGGTGTCTCTGATGCTGAGCAAACCTGGATGTGTTTCAGCAATGCAAAGGGCCAAGGCCTGAGCCCTAGACCCTGGCAAGGTAGATCCTCTCCCTCCCTTATTGCTCAGGGTTCTTCCCGGGCCACTGGGCTCTGGGGATGTGCAATGCCAAGGGCAGGACCATGGGGCAGCCCCTGCCAGGCTGCTGAGCAGGGACAAGGAGGCAATGAGGCCCCAGCACAGCAAGGCTCACTTGTCCCCTGCTGGCCTCAGGCCCAGGGCCAGCATCCATGGCCCAAGTGCTACAGCAGTTGGCCCTAACAGGGCCTTTCAGCTGCTGCCCATCCCTGTGCCCTCTGCAGCCCAGGCTGTCCTACGGTGTCCATGCCCTGCGCCTCTGTCCCTGCAAGCTGTCGTCATCCCCCGGCTGCCCCACCTCACTGGCCTTTCCTTTGCTGACAGCTCTGCGTCCTGCCTGCCTCTGCCTGGCCACACAAAGCCTTGGCCCTGATTCTAAAGGTTTTAACTCAAGTTTTACTGTGCCTGTGAAGTTTTATCACAGGAACAAGGCATGCCGGGCCTGCTTTTCCAGGACGGACAATTGAAAGATAAAGGACATCTAGCTTAATAGTGCAGTGATAGAAAAAACAAGGACTCGTGATCTTTGGAATTTGGGTTGGGTTTTATGGAAATGTGTAAATTGTTATACACATGTGGTGACTGAATATATAGAACATACTTGTAGAATCAGTTTTCCACATAAGGTTAGGAGTTATCCCAGGTTAGACCAAAGGCATAAATAAATGATGTCCTCTTCCTCACCAAATTGGTGTCAAGGAGTCTTATTCTGATACTTCAAGACTTGGCAGTGTGACCTCTCAGAACTGAGGATTCAACTGTGACACCTTAAAACCTCATGGAACCAAGGGGCCATTGTGATGCAGGAGACCGTCATGGAACCAGGGACACCACTGTGACACTGAGGAACCTCATGGAAACAAGGGGCCATTTTGATACTTCCGTGCCTCCTGCAAACAGGAGCCATTGTGACACCACAGGGCCACAGGGAGCCAAGGGGGCATTGTGACACTGAGGATCCCAGGAGATCACTATGACACTGAGGAAACTCATGGAACCAAGGGCCCATTGTTACACTGTGGGACCCTGTGGAACCAAGAGGACCATACAGACACTGTGGTGCTCCATGAAACATAGGGACTATTCTGATACTGCCTGGCCTCATGAGACCAAGGGGGCAATTGTGACACTGTTGGGTCTCGTGGAACAATGGAGACTATTATGACACCAAATCACAGAATTAATGAAGTTGGAAAAGACCTTTGAGACCTTTAAGTCCACCTATGACCTAACATCACCTCATCAACTAGACCATGGCACTGAGTGCCATGTCCAATCTTTTTATAAATGTCGCCAGGGACAGTGACTCCACCACTCCCTGGGCAAAAGATTCCAGATCCCAATCACTTTTTCAGTGAAGAATTTTTTCCTGATGTCAAATTTAAACTACCCCTGGCTTATCTTAAGACTGTGTCCTCTTTTTCTCTCAGTGGTGGCCTGGGAGAGGAGAGTGACACCCACCTGACTACAACCCCTGTTCAGGCAGTTGTAGAGAGTCTCACTGGAGACCATTGTAGCCATTGGGGCCACTGTAGCACGGCAGGGCCTCATGGAATCAAGGGGACCACAATGACAGTGTGGGGCTCCATGGGACAAAGGGGCCATTCTGACACCGTGGAACCAAGGAGAGCTTTGTTATACTGCAGGGCCTCATGGAACCAAGGGCACAAGAGCGACACTGTGAGCTCCAAGGGACCAAGAGGGCATTCTCACACTGCAAACCAAGGAGACCATTGTGACACTGTGGGTCATCATGGAACTGAGGGTCCATTGTGACACAGCACGGCCTCATGGAACCATGGAGGCCATTTTTACAATTTGAGTCTTTGTGAAACAAAAGGGATATTGTGGCATTTCAGGGCCTTCTTAACCCAAGGAAACCTTAGTGACACTGTGGGGCTCAACAGAACCAGGGGGCCATTGTGACTCCATGAGGTGTCATGGAATCAATGTTGTGACACTTTGTGGCCCCATGGAACCAAGGAGTCCATTGTGACACTGCAAGGCCTCATGGAAGCAAGGAACCATTGTGACACTATGGGTCTCCTCAGGCCAAGAGGCAGTTGTCACACTGTGTGGCACCATTGAACCAAGGATTCCATTGTGACACTACAGAGCCCCATGGAACTAAGGATTCATGTAACAGTGTGGGACCCCATGGAACCAAAGTTCCATTGTGACACGGCAGGGCCTCATGGAATTCTGGAGGCCGTGATGACACTTTGAAGCCTCATTGAATCAAGGGGCTCTGCAGGGCCCTATGGAACCAAGGAGACCCTTCTGTCATTGTGAGTCCCCATGGAACCAAGGGTCCATTGTGATACTGTGGTGTGGGAAATGCAGGCACAGAGAGCTCTCAGGGCCTTGTGCATACAGGGTCAGAGATAGAGATGGATACATGGTTTGACCTAAGACATTGGAGAAGGCTTACAGAATTACAGCATTAAAGTGAAACAGAGATGAAACAAGAATATAAGTTTGTAGTTTAAGTAAAAATATACAGAAATATGTATTATATAAGCCAAGCAATATGTTAAGTAAGATAGTGAAAGATTTTAAATTTTAGCAGTAGAACCTGTTATAAAGCTAACTAAAAGCTTAAGATATATCAATCTAAGTGTCATAGTGTGACTTGGGTTTGCCAGCCTTAATATATTTAATTTGTTTTAGAGACAGGACCCAGGAGTAGAGGCAAGGCAGGCTTAAAACTTAGAAAGGTACAAGAACAAATTTATTAATAACACAAAAAAAAAAAAAAAATATTCAGAATAAGATCCCTAGATTGTTCCCTCCTCCCCTTCATTCAACATTTCTTACCAACAAACATACAGAGAGCACTTCAGTCAGTGATACATTCAAATAATCAGTTCAGTACACTTAAGAGAGAAAAGTCCCTTTTTTGGTTATGGCTTAGGGGGCATCTTCACCTTCACAATCCACATCCGCCCGGGAAAATATTGCAGATTATGACTTGCCTCTCATTCTGTCACAGTCCTTTCAGAGCTGTGCAATGGGTTATGTTACACACATGGGGTATTACTTTTAAAGGCAGGCTGCTGAAAGACAAGATTCTCTTCATCTCCTTCACTATTAAATGTCTCTGTCCTTATTCCAGTCCCAGAACAGAGAGAAAGCTCCATTCCCCGAGGCAAAATGTCATCTCTTTCTCTATTAAATGTCTCTGTTCAAATTTCAATTCCAGAACAGAGAGCTCAATTTCCTCAAGGCAAAAACAAGGTCTTCTTCCCAAGCATCCAAACCTTCCCAAGTATATTTCACAGTTTAAAGGAATTTTAGCGAAGTCACAATCTCCTTAGCCCACATAAAGGTTTTCAGCTACTTACCAGTTTGCATCTTTTAAATCTCTTCCCACCAGGAACTTTTTCTTCATTCCGCTGACTTCTGCAGTTTCCATGCTTTATTTCTTCTCATTCAGGGGAGCTTAGAAAATCGGGGATCTTATCCTGGCATAAAGAAGTTGCAATTGTATCCAGATCATGAAGAACAACATGGGCAGCTGGAGGCCTCTTCTCTCAGAGCGAGGAGGGGAGGTGGGGGGAGAGGGAGAGCCTTTGGTGGCTCCCCGATCTCCCCCTGCTGGGCCATGTGGTCAGGGAAGGGGGCGGAGCCAGAACCATGTGGCCAGGCCGGGCCCCCCACCAAGCCGAGGCTGGGGTCCCAAGCCGGGCTCCCGCAATAGCCTGGGCGCCAGGCTGGACTCCAGGCCGAGCCCAGAGCCGGGCCGCAGCCCCCGGCCAGGGACCACCACGCCCGGAGAACAGAAACCGAAAGAGAGCCCGCAAACCTGATCCACTGTGATTTGTGAAAGCGAAATAACTCTTCATTGGTTTCCAGAGCCGCCCATCACCAAATCAGCTCTCTGATTGGTGCCAGCAGCTCACAGGGGAAGCTGCCAGAGACGGGAGAGCCCCTCCCACTTGCCAGCCTCATGGAGCTTGCTCTGAGGTGAATCCACCCCTCCCCCCAAGGACGTGAAACCAACACACTAAGTTTGTGAAATGTTATATGGTTGGTTAAAAATGACGCATTGCAGTAAAGCCATGAAAAGCAAAGCAATTAATGATTGGTATAAAAAGACACTAGCAAGCTTTGCAGAAGTATTTGGCTAAAAAATTATAGAAGTATATATTATAATTAATTATGATATAATTAATCATATTATAATAATATTATATTAATGATAATATAATTTTAATTATGCTGTAATTAAGAATTAAGTGGTTTCTGATATTATGGTGTTGGATCTAACACCTTTGATGAGACTGATGCCATAAAGCAATAAATCATCTTTAACAAGGTCGCTCAGTTTCCCCTGTCTCTCATAATGTTTACATCCTAATACTGTGGTACCAAGGAGACCCCTGTGACACTGCAAGGCCTCATGGGATAATGAACACCACTGTGACACGCAGTGGCCTCATGGAACCAAGGGGCCATTGTATTATTGTGCAGTCCCATGGAACCAAGGAAAGCATTCTGATACTACAAGGCCTCATGGAAGCAAGGGACCATTGTGACACTGTGCAGTACCACAGGAACAAGAGGCTAGTGTGACACATCTGGGCCTCATGGAACCAAGGATCCAGTATGACACTACCATTGTGACACTGATGGGTCCCACAGAAAGAAGGAGCCACTGTGACACTGCGGGGCCCCATGGATCCAAGGGAACAGATAACAGGTCTGGTTGGCTTGGGCTGACTGGTCCAAATGGCCTTGGCACGTCGAGTGAGAAGATAAAGGACTGTGCATGATTCAACATGAATTGTGCTTCTAAACATTGTTTATATTTACTTCTTATCTTGGATTACACAGTCACACAATATTTAATTGGTAGCTCCACTTTGTCCATGCATCTCTTGGTTAGTACCTCTATATTTTCTACGAGGCAAGCACACATCTTTTTCTTAATCTAATTGTTTGATACCAGGCTGCCATGTTGTCTGGTATGAATTGCTAATGCAGGTGTTTTTTGTTTCTCCAAATCTTGCAATATCTTAAATAACTTCACTGCCCATACAGGTTGATCACCCATTGCATGCTGTGTATACTGGCCAATGGGTGATGGAGGAGTTGGCAAGGGGAGTCGTGGGTACACGTGGCAGGTGCGAGGGGCAGGTTGTGGTGGAAGGGTTGCAGCTCTCTGCCTCGGGCTCAATTTTCATCAGCTCATTTTGTGCTGGGCACGGTGACCCTTGGGGGCTTACAATGTCTGGGTCTTGTGCTGGAGAAAAGTTCTGCACAGTCTGTGGCCCTCCTCCTTTTCTTTCTTCCAGTGGTGGTGCCTATGGAGGAGCAAAGGAAGGAATGTCAGGGTCATTGCCAAATACATATCGGATATATGGACAGTGAGTTCAGGCCCAGAGTGGCAAATGCTCCAGCAGCAGCATTGCATTCTGCCTTCATTTCCCAGATTACAGTAATTATCAGTTTCCAAGCTGTTGCTACTTCTTTTGCCTCTTCTGATCCATTACTTACTTCATTCCACAGAAACTCTCCTATTTGCTCCCATGTCTTTATTTTAAATGCAACACTTGCTTCTACAGACACTAATTGTTCCCAAATTCATAATAACTGTTTTCTGAGGATACCCTCTTCATGTTTAATCCCTCTCTTAGAAAGGATATGGACGAGAAAGTTTACTAAAGTTCACTAAAGACTTTCTTCTTTAGTCAGATTTTGTCCCATCACCTCCTCCCAGCTGTTCCCCTCACTGGGCATCCGTTGCAACATACGTCAGTCAGTCCCAGGCCGTCCTCTGACCTGTGGATCTCAGCCCCGCTGAGCTGTCCTCCAGCCACTCTCTCCTTCTGGGTTCTTCTGCCACCTTCCTACCAAATCAGATCATGTCACTGGCACCATCTGAGGAGAGATGAAAAAGGATTGTGCATGAATTAATGTGAATCAAGCAAAAGCCATTTATTTTGCTTCTAAACATTGTTTATATTTACTTTCTATCTTGGATTACACAGTCACGCATTATTTTATTGGTTGCTCTGCTATGTCCACACATCTTTTGATTGGTAGCTCTCTATTGTCCTTGAGGCACACACGTGCCCTTTTTCTTCATCTAATTGGTTGATACCATATTATTTTACTCAGGTTGACACACCTATGTTCTGTTGGCAACATTCTGCTTCTTCTTTCTTCTTGCAGCATCAGCTTTTTTACCCACTTTGAGGACCTATTTCAGACGGCTTAAGCTGCCTCATTTAGTATATGTCCATTTTCCTCTAAATATGATCCTACATAAGTCGTCAAGGTTCTAGCAGTTTCTTTGTTCTTTGTACCCTCATTGGTCTGTATCCCTGTCTGTTTACCTTGTGTTTCCCTACAGGTCAGTGTAATTCTTTTCCTGCCCACCCCTTCAGGTGATTGGATGTGGATGTTTGGATCCTCCTCCTTGTACCAGTATATAATCCTGGACCCTCTACCTGTTCCTGTCTTTTGTCCCTGGACTCTTTCAGTGTGTAGGTGAAATAAACTACCACTGGACACCCATACAAAGACCCTTCCTTCCTCCACCACTTCAGATAACCAGCTGCTGTGTGTGAGTGTGGTGTTTGCTGTGTGCTTGGTGTAGCGCTCCCTTCATGGGGATGCTTCAGGAAGCTTGCAGCAACCTACCACCTGCTTGTGCTGCAACATATCCCCATCCATCTGTTTGGCCCAGAAAGAAGTTCTGCACCTTTAAAACTGGCTCCGAGAGTGAAGGGGGGAAAGACACACACACAGTTTGTGTGGGCTGAAGTTTCATCTTCACTTCCCTGGAATTCTTTCGCTCTCTTGGTGTGTGTTGTTCTGCAGCACGGATAGCGAGCGGGAGAGAGCTCTCCTTTGCTTTTAGTTGTTTTTTTAGCTAGCTGAGGCAGAGAAGTTCCCTGGACTGTGGCTGTTCCTTTTCTTGGAACTGTTCAGCCCTGCTCAGGGGCAACAACCTAGAAGAACACCAGGTGCTCACACCTGTGTCCCGCTGTGGCCAGGATGTGGCATTCCAGCACTGGAGGGGCTGATAGAGACTGAGCGAGCTGAGCCAAACCCCACAAAAGGAGTCTTTCTAACCACAGAAGGAATTTCTGAATTTGCAATATCTTAAAAGCAACAAGGGGTTTCATTGTTTCATATTATTCAATTTCTTATGTGTGTGAGTACTTTGCTTATTAAATAAACAGTTCCTTCCATTTTTCTCTGTTGGGAGATCAAAATTATAAAAGACGAGGCAACTGAGAGACCTTTTAAAAGATGATTTATTGCCTCATGGTGTTAATCTCATAGAAGGATGAGACAAGAAAGGTGTTACAGTAAATGCCATCATATCAGAAATTGTCTAATTCTTACTTAGAATGTCTTATGTTACTTTTTAAACCAATCACATACTTCTATGAAACTTGGTAGCATCTTTTTATGCCAATCATTAATTGCTTTCCTTTTTGTGGCATTGCCACAATGCATCATATCTTAATCAATCATGTAACACGCCACAAACCTATGTTGATATATCTTAAACGTCTAAATAATTTTATAACAGGTTTCATTGCTAAACTGTAAAATCTTTTACTCTCTTTATTAACATATTGCTTTGCTTACATAATGAATATCTCTGTTTACTAAAAACGTATTTCTATTAAACAACAAATGTATATCCTTGTTTCATGTTTGTTTCAATATTCTAATTCTCAAAGCCTTCTGCAAGGCCTTAGATCACACATTGTTTCTATTTCTGTCTCTGAGCATGAAAGCACAAGGCCCTGAGAGCTCTCTGTGCTTGCAATTCCCAAATCTCTCCCTCTCTCTTGAACCAGGAATACTCCCTTGATAGCTTTGTCAGTCATGTGCTGTATACACTGAAACAGACAAGGCACCATTCTTAATACAACTCTTATGACAATTAATAAATACAGATCCAATTTTAGAAGTTCTTTTCATCAAGGTGCAAAATTCCATCCAATGAACAAGTCATCTAATCAAGATCCATGGTTAACCCAAATCTTGGAAACTCCTCCTTTTAATTGCTGTATGCTTTTATGGATGGTTTCCAAATAATCAGATCGATTCATACAACACATTCCAATAAAGTCTTCACGCTCTTGTCCATGTGCTAGTAAGAGAAAATCAATTGCAGCCCTGTTTTGCAAAGTTGCATGTCTCACGTCTTTGACATCAGCTAACAAACCATCAGTGCACAAGAAGTAGCATTGGTTTGCTTACTTAGCCAACAACCCAATGTATCCAACTGCTTTAATGCTACTGCCGAGGAAAGCTGGGGTAAAAGTGTGGATGTTGAAAGCCTTTTTCCAAAACCCCAAGGTTTGAAATCCTCTTTACATTCTGATTCATACTGATGAACAAATCTTTTTCCTCTTCATCTACTTTCAGTGATCATTTTTATACTTGGTGTTAGCAAAGTAAGTCCTCCCCTCGTTATATGTACAACCTGTTAATTGTGATGGAATCGCAGGCCAAGCTCTATCTCCACAAATAAAAAACATCCCTGGTAGCAACTGTAAAGGTGAGTCAACAGACCATGCAAGTATAGGGGAAGTATAGTTACACCAAGAAGTCTGGTTTCTATACAGTTGGTGATGAGGGGAAGCATCTTTGATCAGCAAAGACTCTTTCCCTGGATAGCTGAATTTAACACAAAAGTCCATTTTTACTGAGCTAAGAAGATCTATTTCCTGAGGTTTTGAGGATGCCTGGGAAAGGTCTCCTGCTCAATAATTCCAGGCATCTACAGGGTTGTAATCCAAGCTCCACATGCTGCCAGTGCTTTTACTTCCTAAAGCACAAGTTGTCTTGATCTTTTCTGGCCATGTATCCCCAGGAAGCCTCACTAAACAAGTGGAAAAGGGATTTTCTGGGGTTGTAGTGCCTAAACATACAGTGTCCAAGCCAGATGCATTTGCTAAAGTCACCTAAACTTTTGTTCTGGGCTGACTAATGGGCAATGTCGCACTACTAAAAGCAAACACAACAATAAAACAGTGTAAGTCTAATATTGGATTTAGTTCCATGCTTCACTTTTATCTCTAGAAAATCTTTCAACACATTTCTTTTTTGTTTTTTTCCCAAACTTGCTCTGGGAGAGAACAAAGGTAAGGCACTAAGTTATTTTGTTTGCACTCAACTTACAAATTTGAATATTTCCTGATTCTTTCAAAAATTCTTTTCTGCACTCCTCTCTGAGAGTGGAGATACAGGGGCTATTTCTTTCTTCGTGACCTACTACAACCAAAAACTCAATGACTTTATACCTTGTTTCTGACTCTAAAATAAAATAACACAATATACACCAGGCTTTTGTTAAAGAAGCTCTACAATACCAGCAATTCCCACAGTTTTTATTTGACATAAAACCCAAGGTTCAGAATTTTTGCAGATGGGGCAAAAGACGTCAGTCATTAACTAGTCTCTGTGTTTCTCACCTCTGTGTGCTTATTTCTCTGTTCATGGAGTTGTCAATGTGTTTCTGCACATGATATGGCTTCACATTCTTTGCTGGAATCCACTCAGGTCCTGTTCCTGTGGAAACATAAGCATTACCCTTTTTTCCAGGTTAGTAGAGAAAACGGACCCTCAATTTGCCCTTTTTCTAGGTTTCTAATTAAAACTAAAGGATTTTCTTTTAACATTGCCTGTGTACTATTAGAAAAATACCTAAATTGGCGGATCTGGCTTTGCAAAGGAACTGTTAAAAAAATTAAAAACAGACAAAACTTTATTTAATTGCATCTGGGGAGTTGCCTGTCTACTCCCCGTTTCTGTTTATCTAAAAGAGATTTCAGAGTGTGATGTGTTCTTTCAATAATAGCTTGACTCGTGGGAGAGTAGGGAAATCCAAAAATGTGGCAAACACCCTAGTACATTAAAAATGTGGCTGATTTTTGAGCTGTATATGCAGGACCATTGTCTTTATTTCCAGAAGTACTCCTAACGAAGCAAATGTTTTTCTACTGATACACTGATGTTTTTAAATTTCCCAAAAGATGGATATTTGTAATATCTCTTTGCCATAATGTCAGGCTTTGTAACCTTTGTGTGCTGACAGCTCTTGTGGACATAGGGGGTTGCACAAGTTGACAATCAGGACAAGCATTTATAATTGCTTTTGCTTGATCCTTAGAAATATGAAACATTTGCATAAGTACTTGTGTAATTTGGTAAAAAAAAAGGCATGACTTAATTTAGCTTGCTCAAAAATGTTAGGCAAGGCACTTGTAACAGCCATTGTCAATTTATCTGCTTTTGCGTTTCCTTCTGCTAAGAATCCTGGAAGTGACAAATGTGCCCTAATATGGGAAACCAAATATTTGTTAGTTCTCTGTTGTATAATTCTGTAAAGACATGTAAGATAATGACACAGATTATCATTGCTAACATATTTTCTAACCGATCCTTCTATTCTTCTAACAATATTAGCAACATAAGCGGAATCTGTAATTAAATCAAAAGGTTCTTGAAAGAGTGGAAAAGTTCTGACAACTTCTGCTAACTTGACAGTTGAGGGGAGCCCTCTACTGTTTGAATGCTTGATTCCCATGGTTTAGTTTTCTGATTTTGCCATACTATTACTGATTTGTGTGTTTTCCCTGAACCAACAGTAAAGATTGTTACAGCATCTAAAGGCACTTCACTCAACATAGGTTTTTCTCTAAACCTCAGCTTGCCTTGCAACAACCTGTGACTCAGAAAGTGGATAGAGCAAGCACCTGAATAACCTAACAATGCAATTTGTAAGTCTTCTGAATTTTGCAAAGCCAAATCAAAATATTCTTCTTTCAAGGGAAAATAAATCACTCGAAATTCTTGGCCTACTGTAGTTAGAAATCTTGCTCTTGCTCTGATTATGAACTGAGCAGTCATTTCTAAGAAAAAAATTGTCTTTGGGCACATCTAAGGCATAATAAATCCACTCTATTATGAGCACTTCTTTTTCAGAAAAGTCCCATTGAAAAATGAGACCACAGAGTTGCAGTTCTTCTCCTAATATCCCTAGGAAAAAAGATTTAGAAATAGTACATCTATGTGCTTGTCTTTGTTGAAGAGCTTCAGCAATTTTTTCAAGAGCATTTTCAGCTTCAGGCATAAAAGTTCTAGGAGTTTTAATATTGCAGTCTCCTCTGAATGAATCAAGAACTGGTACACGTTCATCATTAGTAATTCTCAAATTAAACTAATCCAATTAATTTCTCCCAGAAGTTGCTGTAAATCTTGCAAAGTGGTACCACAAGTAGCAAGTTGTATTTTTTGTGGCCTATTGTGGCCTTTGTTGACTATTCTGATATTTGCCATACTAAATACTTCCATGGTGAGGTTCCTTGTATTTTTGATATAGACATTTCTAGTCCAGCATTCTGAACTTCTGTAATAAGACAGTCAAGAGTCTTTTGCATCTCTCCTTGTGTCCGTGCTGCAATAAGCAAATCGTCCATGTAATGTAAAATCATTGCTTGAGGATATTTCTGTCTGGCTTTCTGTTAACACAACCTTGGAAAAGGCTCCGCTTGCTGAGTTGTTGCTGTGTTGTCACACGGTGGCACTGCACACTCATTTTTGAGTTTCCTGACAAGTCTACATTCTGTCTCCCGTATCTTACTGGCATAGCTAAAAGTTTTTTATGTGCTAAATCAAGGTCACCATTTTGATTTCTTTACACCTAATATCAGTGCAATCTGTCAGCTTTAAGTTGTTTTTGGACATTCTTTTAATTTTACTAGACTTAAGGGGTCTCTGGGGTCAGGAAGGAACAAATCAGTCTCTTGTTTTGAATAAATCTCTTCTTCAGGAGTTGAATCACTGTCTTGCTGTTGCATACTCACAGCTTTCAATTTTTCGTTTTTCCCTTCATTAGCAGTTTTAGAGGCATCTAAAGGTAACACAGACGTGGTAGAGGCAGCAGCTACAGGAACAGCAGAATCCAAAGACTGAGACCAAGCCAGGGGAGAAGCTGAAGGAAGCACTGCAGGCAGGCTGTTTACTGAACATGTCAACAAGTATACGGCTTATTGGGAGTAATTTAGCAGCCACAAAATCTTGATGAGTGGTCACTTCATAAAGTTTTAATTCTACAGAGTCCCAAAGAGACTTGGAAAAAGCAGAGGCAAGGACAGTGTCTGCAAAATTTTTCAATGTCCAGAATAAAAGGTCTTTTGATTGGGCACAGCACATGAATTAGATCTTATCAAAGCTTTTAAATGAATATAAATGTCTCCCTGTTCCCTGGACATTTCTTGTCCCGTGTTCCCCAAAACTCACCTGTCATCCTGTCACAGGTTTTCTTTAGACAGGCTCCAGCTGGGCACAACTGCAAGCTCAGTTTTTCTGTTTTCTTTCAACAGCCAATAGAGTCTGTTCCTCCATCATTTCAGGAGCAATTAAATCCACAGATTTTCTGTTTCAGTCCAGCAGCCTTTAACTGCTGCATTTGGGGCTGATAGCTTGATAAAATCAATTGCTCCTCAATACAAGTGCACCAATTATTGGGTGATCAAAATTATGAGACACAGGGCAGCAGAGAAACTTTTTTAAAAGATGGTTTATTGCCTCGTGGTGTCAGCCTGATAGAAGGGTGAGACATTAAAGGTGTTATATAGTTAATGCCATAATATCAGAAGCCATCAAATTCCTAGTTGCAATGCCTTAGGTTAGTTTTGTAGCCAACCACATACTTCTACACAACTTGGTAACCTCTTTGTATACCAATCATTAATTGCTTTTGCTTTTGTGGCTTTCCTGCAATGCATCATTTTCCAACCGGTCATATAACACTTCAAAAACTTATATTGATACATCTTAAACTTCTAACTAACTTTATAAAAAGTTCTCTTGCTAAACATTAAAATCTTTGACTCTCTGACTTAACATACTGCTTTGCTTACGTAATGCATATCTCTGTTTGCTTAAAATATATTTCCATTTAAAATAAAAACTTATATCCTTGTTTTTTGTCTGTTTCAATGTTCTAATTCTCCAAGCCTTCTCCAAGGTCTTAGTTCAAACCTTGTATCCATTTCTATCTCTGAGCCTGAAAGCACAAGGCCCTGAGAGCTCTCCGTGCCTGCATTTCACCAACATTGGCACCTCCAGTCCTCTGGGACCTCCCCAGTGAGCCAGGACTGATGAAAGATGATGGAGAACAGCTTGGGGAGCTCATCCAGCAGCTCCCTCATCCCCCTAGGATGGACCCCATCTGGTCCAGAGAGATCTGTGAGCTCCTGAGTGGCTCAGCAGGTCACCAGCTGCTTCCTCCTGGATGACAGGGTGTCCTGGTTAAGGGCAAATTTATGGAGAAAATCTCTGAATGGGGTCCCTCTAGGAAACACATTCAAGCAGTCCCTCCCTCACCTGGTTCGGGGAAATATTTCCTCAGAGAGAAGTGGAAAAAAAAGCTGTTTATTTAACAGACAAAACACCTCTCAGCACAAAAACGAAGAATATTAAACAGCAAAACCTCTCGCTGCTCTGAAGAGATGACAAATTCAGAATGTCCCTTCTGTGGGTTGCAGCCCAGCTCACTCAGTCTGTTCCAGTCCCTCCAGCTCTGGAAATGCCACGGCCAGGCCAGGTCTGGTGGGCCACAGGTGTGAGCTCCTGGTGCTCTTCTGGGTTTTCAGTCCAGAGCAGGTTCAAACTATTCCAAAAAAAAGGAAAAAAAACACAGTTCAGGGAACTTCTCTGCCTCAGTTAGCCAAAAACTATCTAAGAGCCAAGGAGAGCTCTCTCCTGCTGTCCACTGCAGACAACACAGTCTGTGTGAAAGATGCAGGGGAACAAGTGCAGTCTCTGATAACAAACTCTGCACCTCTTCTCTCCCCCTTCACTCCTGGAACCAGTCTTAAAGCTGCAGCACTCAATATTCAACACCAACAGAACAGACGACTGGGGATATACAAGCATCATAAATTCACCCCAAGACACAGGGGCTCTGTTCTGCTCCCTGTCCCCATCTAGCAGCTCAGAACACTTGTCCTGAGAACAACCTGGCTTATTGTTTAAAACTGAATAAAAGAAGGCATTAAGTACCTCACCCTTTTCCTCATCTTTGGTGACCATATCCCCTGCAATAAAGAATGGATGTTGGTCTCACCCCTCCTTTTTGCCATTAATGTATTTATAAAATAACATTTGTTATCCTTCACAGACTTGGCCAGGTTAAGTCCTAATTGTTAATTTGCCTCTCTAATTTTATTTTTGCATGACCTAACAATATCCTAAATCATATCCTCAGTTGCCTGCCCTTCTGTGCAAACAAGATGCATCCTCTTTTTCTCCCCCAAGTTCCTCCAAACAGCTACATGTGCAGCAAGGCCAGTCAATTTCTTTGCTGTCTCACCTTTTTGCACACTAGGACAGAATGCTCCTTCTCCCTTAAGATTTCTTCCTGGACACCTTTGTTTTTAAGGGCTGTTTCACATAAAAATCAGTACCTCATTTGGTACTCTCCAAATCTTTATGATGAATGCAGGCCAAAGTCTGCTCTCCCTGTGTCTGGGGAAGAAATTTTGTTGATGCCCTCCTTCCACACAGTATTGAAAACTCCATTATTTCATGGTCACTGTACCCCAGGCAGCCTCCGACCACCCCATCTCCCACCAGCCCTTCTCTGTCTGTGAACAGCAGGAGACAGAGCTTTCCTGGGAAGCGGCAGTGTTGCTAAAAATTCGGTCACATAAAAAAGTCCTTAACACCAATGTAGTATTAAAAAGCAGCATTCTTTATTTGGCTGGATGCTCAGGGGACAGCTCCTTCTGAAGCTGTGCATGCTGAGTACAGGAAAGTTTCTGTTTATATTCTGTGTTCTGCACACATATCCATTGATTATCCTGGAGTAAACACACATATGATAATCATTTCCCCCAGATCATTAACATATTTCCCCTCCCCTTTACCCATGTGTTCTTCTATCCTGGGAGTCTCTCTGGTGGTCGCTGATGGTCGTGGAACCCAATGTTCCAGTCAGCCTGGCTGAGTTGGCAGGACACTGAGGCTGGTGAATTCCAGTTCCCCTTCTTACACAACAGGCATTGTGTGGTTTCCAGAGGCCAGTGGTTTTGGAGAACAAGCATTGTGTTTTCTCACCTGAGGTAGGCAATTTATCATCTTGTAAACTGAGATCACAGAGTGGGCTATGACATCACAGAGTGGGCTATGTGAGGTCACTGAGCAGCTACGACATCATAGGGTGTATCTGTGCCATGACAGAGCAGACTGTGACCTCACAGGGGGCTCTGTGACATCCCAGCAGGGCTGTGTGAGGTCACTGGGTTGGTCACTCTGCCCCAGCCCCCCTCACAGTTTCCCCAGAGAATTCCAATGCTGTTCATGCCCAGCAGGGTCCCCTGTCCCTCTGTATCCCCCAGGTCCACCTGGAGCCAGAGCCTCCCCCAAGGATGTTCCACAAATCAACCCCAGAGCCTGACACAGGGACAAGGGGCCAGGGCTGTGTGACCAGGACATCAAGGACATGGATTTTCCAGGTCACTGCGGCCTGGTTTGGGTTTCCCAGGGCAGGAAAGATGTCTGGCAGATGGAGCATGGTGAGGGAAGGGCCCCCAAGGTGGGGCTGGAGCCCTTTGGCTGTGAGGAGAGGCTGAGGGAGCTGGGTTTGTCCAGCCCAGAGCAGGGAAGGCAGAGGGGCTTCTCATGCCAGCCTGGCAGTGCCAGCCAGGAGCTGATGGAGAACACAGAGCCAGGCTCTTCTCTGGGGGCCTGCGGGGAGTGTTGCAGGCGACCTGGTCCAAGTCCAGCACAGTGGCCCTAACCCAGGGTCACTCGGTCCGTCAGCTCCAGGACACCAATGTGGTGGACAGCAAATGGCGTTTATTGAGGGGTTACAAGGGTCTTTATAGCCTAGGTAGTAGGGGTCATTTCCTCTAGCTCACGTCTGGCTGTGAGCTCTGGTCCGGGACAGAGGATCTCTGAGGGGGAGGGGGTTTTCTATCTACCCGTACATCCCGATTTCTTCCGCACGCTTTTCCCTAACTCTCCACATTTCCTCCCTCTCTCATGATTAGTAAAAATTATATAAAATTATAAAGTGTAGACATTACAAAATTTTGTGTGTTAGTAAAGTTAGTATAAAATTGTAAACGTGTTACTAACAAGTACACTTTATATCATTTGTCGGCGGTCGACAAACCCAATGTTAAGAGTTCCTAAACACTTTTTAACGAATAGTACTAATTTATTCAATATGCAGGGCCCAAAAATTAGTGTTAGTAAGATTATAGTGAGTGGGCCTATTAGGGTAGAAATTAGGGTGGTGAGCCATGGGGACCGGTTGAACAAGGATTCAAACCAGCCTTGTTGAGCTTCTTGGTCCATTTTTTCTGGAGTTTAGTCAGTCTCTCAGTTCGGCCATGGAGTCTTTAACGACTCTGGTGTGGTCTGCATAAAAGCAGCATTCCTCTTTCAAGGCGGCACACAGGCCTCCTCGCTGCATGAGCAGAAGGTCCAGTTCTTGCCTGTTTTGGAGGACAACTTCTGAGAGTGAGGAAAGGAATTTTTCCTGGGATGAAATGGATTTCCCAATCCTCTGCAAGTCCTCGTCCACTGTCATCTGCAGTTGGGCCAGGCGTTGATGTTGTGTTGCAAGGGCCGAGACGCCTTTGGCAGCACCGGTAGCTCCTAAACTGAGGAGCATTGTGATGGTGATGCCCGTTATCACTTCTCGCTTGTGGAGCCGGCCTGGTTCCTCAAGCAGACGGTACACTTCTTCTTCCTGGTGATACTGGACTCCGGGGACAATTAAAACTTGGACACAGAAGGTTAACACGCTTAGGAATGGGTTGGAGAGCGTGGGTTTGGCTAGGAGATTGGATGGGGAGGAGGTAGATTTTAGCATTTGTGTTTTGTGTCTGGAGCTATGGTTAGCTGTGATCTCTTTTCTGAGTTTACTTAGTGTAAGAGCATGCCATTACACTGGTTATTGCAGTGCAATCTTCTGCTTGAATGGGAGCAAGGTATTCCTCCTTTGCTACATGTCTGATCATGGCTGCGGTATTAGACCCAGGTTGCAGTGATCTTAAAATGCCTCTGGTGGCTGAACTGAACTGCTGGCGTAAGCAGTCTTCTAACACAGGTCCCTTTGCTTCTGAGGGCAGTGCAGAGCAGTTTAATGCTGCCTGGAGGCGGTCCACAAACTGAGTGAAGCTATCACTCTCGCTTTGCTTTATAGTGGACCATAGCGATGGTCTGGCTATTGCTTTAGATGCAGTATGGATGGCTTCTCGGGCAGCACGAGTGGTTGTCATAACCTCATGGGCTCGCAGGCCCTCTGCCTGTGCTTGTGGGGTAATTATAGCTGGATCTCTGCCCATCAGCCTCTGTAAGCTGGAGCCATGCAAAGGATGGTTTTCCCCAGTTACCAGGGCTAGCTGCTTTGCACAATTGTCCTCCAATTCTTGTTTAAAAATGATCATCCCCGCCCCATCAAAGATTAATCTGCAAGTCTGTTTGATATCAAAGGGGAGCATATCATTGCCTCCAAAAATGCTATCAATAAGTGTAGAAACCATGGCTGAATTAAGCCCTTTGTCAGCGACTGTCTTAACAATTGCCTGCACATCTTTTGGATTTACCGGTGAATATGTTCTCTGGTTTCTGTCTGCTCCCCCCACTCTGACTGGGAATACCAACTTGGCAGACAGAGCCCACTCCGCGCATGCTATTTTTATCTTACACCAGTCTGTAAGGGGGGTTCAATTTGTGTCTGATGTCCCCCTAACCCATGCCGGAGGGTTACAGCTAGTGGTATTATATTTCACGGCTCCCTTCTTATGAAAGCTGCAACTGATGTTAGATTCCTCCTCTGACCATCCCTCCGACCGGCTGTCCCAGCTCTGGTCAGAGTCAGAGCCGGAAGTCGACTGACTAGACGTTTCTAGACGTTTCCAGGCTGCTCAGCCTTTTTCTCGGGCTCCGCCCCCGCCCCTTCCCCCGGGAGCCGGGCCGTTCCCTCCCCCTGGGATCCCCCCGCCTCCTGCTGGGGGAGGTTCTTGCCCTATAAGGACCTTATTTAAAATGAGCTCTGTGATTGGTCTCACGCTCCGCCTCGGGGGCTGTCCCTCCTCCCTGCTCGTCTGCGCTTGCACTGTTCAGCGAGCCCTCTGCCACGATCTTGGCTCCATTTTTAAACTCATATGGTGGGGGTAATTTATTATCTGCTGCCGCGAGCTCCAATATTATAGCAGCACTCCGCGCCTCCTCCGTCAGCCCGTGCCACAATGCCCGCGCACGTTCCCCCCCCTCCGGTGGCGGTGAGTCCGAACTGGGAGGGTGCAGAGAGGGTTCCGGGGTCTCCATGTCCACGCGGTCGGCTGGGTCTGCAGTTTGAGTAGCCGCCCCTATCCCCAGCTGCGGCGTGGCTAATAAACAAGGTCGCGCGGCTTTCCAGGTTTCCTGCTCCTGCCGGGCAGCTCGCAAAGCCTGGATAACTTTGCCCCATGATTTAAGGAGTTTCCCTGAGCCGGAGGACATGGTGTCCTCAGCCAGGGCTGTAGTGCATTTATCCCATATCTCCGGATGGAGAACTTCTACCGGGCTTTCTATAGCCCCCAGCTTAATCAATCTCGGCACTGCAAGAATAAAGTCTTTAAGCTTACAATCAATACCCCACTGCGTGTGGATCTCAGATATGACATCGTGACAGCGTCCATGCTCCTCGCGGGTCCAGGGGCATCCCCCTTGCTGCTCAAATCCAGCTGAACAGCCGCAGGCACTTGTTCAGGCGACTCCCCAAACTCCGGACGGTTCCTGGGTTTCGTCACCAGATGTTGCCTGGTGACCTAGTCCAAGTCCAGCACAGTGGCCCTAACCCAGGGTCACTCGGTCCATCAGCTCCAGGACACCAATGTGGTGGACAGCAAATGGCATTTATTGAGGGGTTACAAGAGTCTTTATAGCCTAGGTAGTAGGGGTCATTTCCTCTAGCTCACATCCGGCTGTGAGCTCTGGTCCGGAGCAGAGAGTCTATGAGGGGGAGGGGGTTTTCTATCTACCCGTACATCCCAATTTCTTCTGCACACTTTTCCCTAACTCTCCACAGTCCTGTCACTGCCGCACAGCCCCAGCACCAGCCGCACGGCCCCAGCACCGGCCGCATGGTACTGGAACCGGCCGCATGGCCCCAGCACTGGCCGCATGGTCAAGGAACCGGCCGCATGACCACAGCACCGGACATATGGCTCCAGTACCAGACACATGGCTCCAACACTGGACACATGGCCCCGGCCGTGCCAGCTCAGCTGGGCTCGCCCCTCCAGGTGGCAGAAAAAGGCCTCCAGCTGCCCGTGTTGTTACTTCACGATCTGGATACAATTTTAACTTCTTTAAGCCTGGATAAGATCCTTGGTCTCCTGAGCTTTCGTGAATGAGAAGAAATGAAGCATGGAGACTACAGAGGTCAGCGGAATGAAGATAAAGTTCCTGATGGGAAGATATTGAAAAGATGCCACTGACAAGTAGCTGAAACCCTTTTTTTTTGTGGGTTAAGAGGATTGTGACTTCACTAAAATTCCTTTAAACTGTGAAATATACTTGGGGAGGTTTGGATACTTGAGTAGAAGACCTTTTGCCTCGGGGAAATGGAGCTCTCTCTGTTCTGGGACACGAATATGAACAGAGACATTTGACAGTGAAGGAGATGAAGAGAATTTTGATTTTCAGCAGCCTGTCTTTAAAAGTAGTACCCCAATTGTATAACGTAACCCATAGCACAGCTCTGGAAGGACTGTGAAAAATGGGAGCAGAGTCATAATCTGCAATATTTTCCTGGGGGAATGTGGATTGTGAATGTGAAGACACCCCCTAAGCCATAACTAAAAAGGGACTTTTCTCTCTTAAGTGAACTGAACTGATTATCTGGATGTGTAACAGACTGAAGTGTTCTCTGTATGTTGATAAGAAATGTGGAATGAAGAGGAGGAGGGAACAATCTAGGAATCTTATTCTGAATTTTTGTGTGATTAATAAATTTCTTCTTATACCTATTTAAGTTTTGAGCCTGCCTTGTCTCTACTCCTGGGCCCTGTCTCTAAAAGAAAATAAATATATTAAGGTTGGTAAAACCAAGTCACACCGTGACAGTTGTTCAGGAAACCTGCTCAGGCTTTTCCATTCTTTCCTCACCAACAAGAAAACTTCTGCTGGGCCTGTGTGCAGGCAGAGCCCTGAGGAGAGCAGTGGGACATGGTAACAATATGCATGTCTTTCTGCAGAGCTTCTCTCATTCTGTCTCTCTTTCTTCCCCTTCTAATGCTCTTTATATGAAACAGTTTTGGGTACCTCAACTACTAAAGTGTTTAAGAGTTTTGAGGTTAAATGGGGACAGTTTATGAAGTTACTACATTGAGAAGTTTTTTATGATAACTTGGATGCTAAATTAAATACTTTTCCAAAATTCCTTGACTTTCTATTCTTTGACAGTAAAAATTTTTGTCATTTTGACCTCTTGAGAATATCTGGCTGGTGTTTCTCCTGTGCACCAAACTCAAGTAAAGGAACCTTTGGTCACCCCCAGCATTTCAGTGTTCTGGGGTGTTACAGCCCCGCAGGCTCACAATGGCCTCTTGTTTCCATGAGGCCCTGCTGTGTCACACTGGCCCTTGGTTCCATGAGCATCTGGAGTATCACACAGGTTGGTGCCATTTGTCCTTGCTGCCCCTCCCATCCCAGTGCCCCAGGAACAGCCCCGAGCCACCCGTGAGGGACAGGCCCTGCTGGGCCAGGCCTGGGCTCAGGCCTTGGCCTTTCTGCTGCCTCCAACCAGCCCAGGCCTTGCTCAGCATTGCAGTTCCTGCTCACAGCCTTTGGCTCCTGCAATCCTGCCCTCAAGGATCTGCTCTCACCAGTGCCTGGGGAGCCTTTGGCAGTCCCTGCCCTCAGTGGGGCCACTGATGCTCCAAAGGACTTGGAGTTTTGCTTCTGACTCCTTGAGCAGCTTCTTCAACCTTCTCTCAGTGCCTGGGGCTCAGCCCCAAATCCACCATGGGGATCATTAAAATACAAAAAGCCCTCAGGAGCTCTTTGTCTTCTTTCAAGTGTCTTCGAGTGTCTTCAGGGATTGTGCAGAAGAAGGGAATTCAGTTTGGAGATCTGTTAAGGAGGAATATTTCAAAATGCATTTCGTGACATTTTTTCTTTAATTTAGCATTTTTTTTTTAATTTTCTGTTCGTTGAAGAGGTCATAGAAGCATTCCCCAAATGATCTTGAGGATGAATGTCTCCATAGGAGGTATGGGCATGCAGAAGAATGAGCCCCTTTCTGGCTGACCCTGTTTGGACAACCTGCTCCTCAACCCCAGCCTCACCATATCACTCACCTGGGACTGACATCCCTGTGCCCTCCACCAGAACCTTGTCCCCTGAGTTCTGCAGCTGGGTGTCCCAACCCATTGCACCATGTACCACCTGCTCTCCTCAGGGCTCTGCCTGCACACAGGCCCAGGAGAAGTTTTCCTCTTTGTAAGGAAAAATGAAAAAGCCTGAGCAGGTTTTCTGAACAACAAACACCACTGAGGAACCACATGCTCAGTACAGGCTGCCTGGAATGATGTCACCTTTCTGCAAGGGACAGTGTGACCAGAACTGATCTCTGTAAGCAGAATTCTCTGAATCTTTCAGCTGAATTCTTTGTCCTGCCCCTTCCACGGATCTCTGTTGCAGATGGAAATTGCTGGTGCCATTCTCAGTTTTAACTCCTCTTTTGAATGCAAACAGATATTCCCAGGTGTATTAACCTGGATATTCTCAAGGTTTCTACTAAGCTTTTGTATTCCTCATGGAATGAAGGGGCCATTTTGACTCTGAGGGGGCTCCATGGAAGCAAGGAGTCAATTGTGACACTTGGTTCCCATGGAACCAAGGGGCCATTGTGACACAGCAGGGCCACAGGAATCCAGTGGTTCATTGTGACACTGTTGATCCAAGGAGACCATGGCAACCCTACCAGAACCTCATGGAACCAAGGAATCCATGGTGACCCAGTGCGGCTGCATGGAGCCAATGGACCATTGTTACACTGCCCATCCAAGGAGTCCATTTTGGCACCAGGGAAGCTCATGGAACCAGGAAGGCCATGGTGACACTGCAGAACTTCATGAAACCAAACATCCACTGTGACCCAGCAGGCCATCATTGGAACCAAGGAACTGCTGCTGACAGTACAGAAACTCATGGAACCAGGGGCTGTTGTGGCTCTGCAGAACCAGCAGAGCTGCTGGACCTTGTCCCCTGGCCCTTGGGAAGGGAATGTGGTGAGTTGGGTGGGCAGGGGGATGTGGGCAGGGGATGTGGGCAGTGGATGTGGGCAGTGGCTATGGGAAATGGGTGTGGGCAGAAGGTGTGGTCAGTGGTTGTGGTCAATGGAGGGGTGCTCAGTTGGGTGGTCATTCGGTGTGCTCAGTGCTTGCGGTCAGAGGATGTGTTCAGTGGGTGTGCTCAGTGGAGGTTTGGTCATTTGGGGGATGAGTGGGGTGCAGTCAGTGGGTGTGGTCAGTGAGGAGTGGTCAGTAGGATGTTGATATTTTGGTGTGGTTACCTGCTGTGGTCAGTGGGGGGTGGACAGTAGGTGCAGTCTGTTTGAAGGCTGCTGGAGGATGGTCAGTAAGGGTGGTCAGTGGGTGTGATCAGTGGAGAGCGGTCAGTGTGTTTTGCTAGTTTGGGTGGTCAGTGGGATATGGTCAGTTAGAGTGGTGTGTGGGTGTGGGCAGTAGAGGTGTGGTCAGTGGTTGTGGTCCATGGAGGTGGTCAGTGGCATGTGGTCAGTTTGGGTGGACAGAGTTTTGTGGTCAGTGTCAGTGAAGTCAGTTGTGTTTCAGTGGCTGTGGTAAGTGGGTTGTGGACATTGGTGTTTGGGCAGAGGTTTTAGGCATTGGGGTGTGGTTGGTAGCTGTGGTCAGTGGATGTGGTCAGTTGAGAGGTTGGTGGGGGGGTAGTAAGTAGGTGCGGTCAGTTGGGTGGTCAGTTGGTATGGTGATGGATGGTGGTCAATGGGTGGGGTCATTGGCTGCAGTCAATGGCAGAGTGGTCGGTGGGTGTGGTGAGTGAGTGTGGTTAGTGGGGTGTAGGCAGTGGTGTGTGGACCAAGGGTGTTGTCAGTGGGTGTGGTCATTGGGCAGGTCCATGTGGTTTGGTCAGTGGGGGTGGTCACTGTGTTTGGCCAGTGGGTACTGTCAGTGGGAGTGGGCAATGGGGTGTGGGCACTGACGTCTGGGCGGTGGGTTTGGTCAGTGTGTGCCAGTAGTGGGTGAAGTGAGTGGGTGTGATCATTGGGGGTGATTGTTGGGGGTGGTCAGTGGGTGTGGTCAGTGGGTTGCTGTCAGTGGATGTGGATACCTGGTGTGTCACTGGGGTGTGGCCAGTTGGTGTGCTCAGTGGATGTAATCAGTGGAGTGGTCAGTTGGTGTGGTAGGTGGGTGCAGTCAGTGGGCATGGTCATGGGGGTGGTCAGTGGATGAGGTCAGTGGATGTGGTCAGTGAGGGTGTGGTTATTATGTCCAGTGGATGTGCTCAGTGGCATGTGGTCAGTCAGGGTATGGTCAGTTGGGTGGTCAGTCAGTTTGTTCAGTTGGGTGGTCTATGGGTAGTGGTCAGAAGGATCGGGCAGCAGGGGTGGTCACTGTGTGTGGCCATTTGGGGTGGTCATTGGGAAGGTGCTTGGCCAAGGCAAAAGGAGGCTCCCTGTGTGCCCCGCTCCCCTCTCCCTGAGCTCCTGAGAGCTCTGCAGCCCCTGCTGCCATCCCATCTGCCCAGGCCAGCACAACAGCCCCGGCCTTGGGGCCCTGCAGAGCTTCTGCTCCAGGCCCAGGGCCCATCCCAGAGCTGGGGCAGCCACAAAGCTGTGCCCATTTCTGATCACTCCTGCTCTGATGAGGATGGATCCTCAGCCAATTGGAGGTTGCTGATGAATTTTCCTACTCTGGAGGTGTCTTCTTCCTTGAGCTCTTCAGGACAGGAATTAAATGAGAAGGACTCACAAATATTTGTTCAAAACACCCAAACAAGAAAAGGCCCTGGGAATAATTTAAGTTTTTAATTGTTCTGTTGTTACTAGAAGACTCCAAAAGTGTATTCCAAGCTAATATACTATCTTGAAAATACTGCAGTGAGAAATCTATTTTGTTTTGGTTTATTTTCTGTTTATAGGTTTATATCAGCAATGTCCAGGAGATGTTGACCCCCAGGACCTTCTAATGCAGTCTGAATAGACATGAAAGCCAAGACTCTTCATGGCTCGCAGTCAATCACACTTTGTCCCCACCACCTCCCCACCATTTCCCTCATCCAACCCCTGGGACTCCAACGGATCAATGTAGAGAGATAGGGATATTGCGAACGGAAGATTCTCAGGATGTACGGGCAGCCAGGGACCCCCTTCACCTCCACCTTGTGGTCTGACCTCAGCTCTGTACCTGGCCGCCCCTTGACGGATGTGAGCTAGAGGAAGTGACCCAAGGACCCCTGTCCTTAAAACGCCCCGTAACCCCTCAATAAATGCCATTTGCTGTCCACTACATTGGTGTCCTGGGGCTAACGGACCGAGTGACCCAGGGTTAGGGCCACCATGCTGGACTTGAACCAGGCCGCCACGCAACAAACTGGTGCCGAAACCCGGGAATACATCGAAAAACGGATCACCCGGATTTCGGGGTTCGCCTGACCAGGATCCAGCGACTGCACCGCTGGTGAGTGCAGTGAGGGAAGACGTCCTCTGGACCAGCGAGGAATATGGAACAAGTCGCGAAGGTCATAAGTGAGATCCACGCGCAGTGGGGTTTGCATTGTAAGCTTAAAAATTTCTGTCTTGCAGTGCCGAGACTTATTAAGCTTGGGGCTATAGACAGCCCGGTAGACATTCTCCATCCGGAGATATGGAATAGATGCACAAAAGCTTTGGTGGAAAACACCATGACCTTAGGGTCAGGAAAAGCGCTTAAACCGTGGGGAAAGGTGATGAGGGTGCTACAAACCGCCCGGCAGGAACAGCAAGCCTGGCAAGCTGCCCGAGCATGTCTGTTTGCCGTGCCACAACTGGGAATTGGGGCGGCGACACAAACCGCGGAGGGGTTTGAATCGGGCGAGCGAGTAGACGCGGGAACCCCCGGACCCCCCCCTTGCAGCCCCGGATCAGGACCCACCTTAACCGGGAGAGGGGGGACAGAGCGCACGGGAATTGTGGCAAGGATTAGCAGACAAGGCGCGAAATGCAGCCATTATATCGGAGATACAGGCGGCGGAAAAGACCGAGCCGCCTCCATACGGTTTTGAAAATGGCGCCGAGCTGCGTGGTCGGGCATTGCGCAATGATGCAGGAGGCGGGGAAGCCACGGGCATTCTGAACGGCGCAAGCGCGGGGGAGCGGGGCAGAGGGGCGTCCCCCGGGAACGAGCGTCACACCAATCACAGAGCTCTTTGCAAATTAGATCCTTATAAGGCAAGGACCTCCCCCAGCAGGAGGTGGGGGAAGAACCGGGGGAAGGAACGGTACGGCCCCCGGGGAACGGGGCGGGGGCGGAGCCCGAGAAAAAGGCTGAGCAGCCCGGAAACGTCCAGTCAGTCGGCTTCCGGCTCTGACTCTGACCAGAACTGGGACAGCCGGTCGGAGGGGTGGTCAGACACTGAATCGGATACCGGCTGGGAGGTTTACAAGAAGGGTGCCGCGGCTTACAGGGCAACTAACCACAACCCTCCGGCATGGGTTAGGGGGACATCAAACACAAATCGAACCCCCCTTACAGACTGGCGTAAAATAAAAATTTAATGCACAGAGTGGGCTCTGTCTGCCAAGTTAGTATTCCCGGTCAGAGTGGGGGGTGCTGGCTGAAACCAGAGAACGTATTCCCCGGTAAACCCGAAAGATTTGCAGGCTATCGTGAAAGCAGTTGCCGACAAAGGAATCAATTCTGCCATGGTTTCTACACTTATTGACAGCATTTTTGGAGGCGATGATATGCTTCCCTTTGATATTAAACAGACTTGCAGATTAATCTTTGATGGGGCGTGGATGATAGTTTTTAAGCAAGAATGGGAGGATAATTGTGCCAAGCAGCTAGCCTTGGTAACAGGGGAAAACCATCCTCTGCATGGCTCCAGCATACAGAGGCTGATGGGCAGAGACCCAGCTATGATTACCCCACAAGCACAGGCAGAGGGCCTGCGGGCCCATGAGGTTATGACTACCACCCGTGCTGCCCGAGAAGCCATCCATACTGCCTCTAAAGCAATAGCCAGACCATCACCATGGTCCACTATGAAGCAAAGCGAGAGTGAAAGCTTCACTCAGTTTGTAGATCGTCTCCAGGCAGCTTTAGACTGCTCAGCACTGCCCTCAAAAGCAAAAGGACCTGTGTTAGCAGACTGCCTGTGCCAGCAGTGCAATTCAGCCACCAGAGACATTTTAAGGTCACTGCCACCTGGGTCTAATATCGCAGCCATGATCAGACATGTAGCAAAGGAAGAACACCTTGCTCCCATTGAAGCAGCTGTTCGCACTGCAATAACCAGCGTGATGGCATGCTTCAAGTGTGGCCAAACAGGACACATGGCATTGAACTGTCCCCAGTCAGGACACCCACCAGCAGCTGCTCCACCATGCCAGGGTAAAATCAGAGGACCATGCTGGGCTTGTGGAAAGAAGGGGCATCTTGCTAAGGAATGCAAATCCAAGCCCCAGGGAAACGGGAAGGGGAGGGGGCAGCCGGGCCGCACCCAGCCCTCTCCCTCCTGGAACACCAAGCGGCCCACCTACAGCAACCCTCAATGGGGCACGGGGCTTCCACGCCCATTACCCCCTCAAGAAATGGCAACTTTGTCGCCCAGCAAACAGCTCAGTCAAACCCACCCGCACCTCAGGAATACCAAGAACAGCTCCCTGGGGACGAGGCCCCTGGGTGGCCTTGGCCATGAAAGCATACGAGCGAGACCCATGGGTGGCCTTTGCAGTGAAGGTGGGTAGGCACCCGCTGATCGTGTGGGCAGAGTGTCGTCTCCACAACAGCTCTGATGGCACGGCCATCTGCCTTCCCTTTTGGGTGGACACAGGGTCAGACATCACCGTCATCCCAGATATACACTGGCCTCTACCATGGAAGCTAGAAGAAGCCCCCATGGTGAGCGGAGTTGGAGGGCAGTCCCGAGCCCGCAAAAGCACCCAGCCAATAGCAATGACACTCTGCACCGAGAGAGGACCAGGAAGGACTATCACCCTCACGGTATACGTCATGTCGGATTGTCCACCCTTGTTGGGGAGAGATGCCTTAGCCCTGCTGGACGTCAGGATGACAAATTTATTCTAAGGGCCACTGTTGTGTACCCGTCACTGCCCTTCAAACTAACTTGGAAATCAATCGATCCGGTGTATATCGAACAGTGACCCTTATCCAAGCCTCGAATGACTGCTCTCCTTGAGCTAGTTGGCCGTGAACTGCATAAGAATCATATAGAACCCTCCACAAGCCCAAGGAACATCCCAATCTTCGTAATACCTAAACGGTCTGGTGAAGGCTTTTGTCTCCTGCATGACCTGCGAGAGGTAAACAAGAAAATCCAGCCGATGGGCCCGGTACAAACACTGCTGCCCATGAACTCGATGATACCAAGGGGGCAGCCCTGTGCAGTGTTTGACATCAAAGACTGCTTCTTTTCTATTCCCCTGCACGAGGACGACAAGGAGCGGTTCGCCTTTTCCATCGTCTTTCCTAACAGCCAACGACCTAACCTACGCTTCCACTGGAAAATGCTACCTCAAGGGATGATCAACTCCCCCACCATCTGCCAGATCACAGTAGACCGAGCACTAGCACCAGTCCGGCAGAGCCATCCAACTGTAACTATCCTGCAGTATATGGACGATATCCTGATCGCTGCACCATCACCAAGCCAAGTAGACCAGCTGATATCAACCATCTTCGAGACCTTAAAGACGAGCGGTTTTGAAATAGCCAGTGCAAAAATAAAAAGGGGACCGTGCGTAACCTTCCTAGGGGTGGGAATCACAAGCTCCTACGTAACCCCTCCCCAAATAAAAATCCGCCGAGATATCAAGACGCTCCACGACGTGCAGCAGCTGGTAGGATCCTTGCAGTGGCTCCGCAACATCGTCCTAATTCCTCTGGAGGTCATGGACCCTCTACACGACCTCTTGAAACGGAAAAACTCATGGGAGCAGAAGACCCTAACACCAGAAGCAATAAGATCGCTCGACTTTATCGAGCATCAGATGTCAGGGAGCACCCTCGCCAGATGGGACGCTAGTGCACCGGTCGATCTGTATGTCCACTTCACAAAACAGGGGGGAGTGGGGGCCCTAGCCCAAGGACCCCCCGACAAAGCCCAGCCAATACAATGAGTGGTCTTGGGGAAACCATCACGAGCCTTCTCCCCAGGAGTTGAGTGCCTCGGCAGCCTCATCATGAAAGGCAGGAAACTCGCCCTAAGGTATCTGGGCATGGAACCGGCAAAGATAAACTTGCCCTTCCGCAAGCAACTGTCCGCGCAGTCAACAACAGTATCTGAATACCTGGCCATGGCCCTTGCAGGCTTCGGAGGAGAGATTCGCTATGCTGCAAAACCCCCTTGGACCCGGCTGCTCACCATCGTTGACATCGACCTCCCTCCAAAGATAATCGACCGACAACAGGCAGGACCGACCATCTTCACTGACGTATCATCGCTGACCTCCACCGCAGCAGCAGTATGGCAGTCAGGAGAGCAATGGCAGTGTGTCAAGGCAACAGACCTCTCGCTTTCAGTCCAGCAATTAGAAGCAGCAGTGCTAGCGTGTGGACTGTTCCCGGAAGAACACCTCAACATTGTGACTGACTCCATATTTGTGGCCAAGCTCTGCCTAGCAATGTCCGAACCAGGTGTGTCAGTGTCCACGGTGGCAATGATGCTAGAAGAAGCACTCTATTCACGGAAAGGCACCATATCAGTTATCCACGTCAACAGCCACGACCCGGTCAAAGGGTTCTACCAGATTGGCAATGACAAGGCTGACGCAGCCGCAAAAGGCATATGGACTCTGCAAGAAGCCCGTCAGTTGCATGAATCCCTTCACATCGGAGCTAAAGCACTTGCAAAGAAGTGCGGAATTTCTACTGCGGACACAAAGCACGTCGTTGCCACGTGCCCTCACTGTCAGAAATCACCACTGTGGTCGAGCGGCGTCAACCCCAGAGGCCTCAAAGCCTCGGAAATATGGCAAACAGACTTTACCCAATGCCAGCTATTAAAACCCCGAGTGTGGCTCGCAGTTACCGTGGATACATACAGCGGTATGATCGTGGCCACACAGCATTCCAAGACAGATTCTAAAGCCACCATCCAACATTGGCTGACAGCCATGGCATGGCTTGGAGTCCCAAAACAGATCAAAACAGACAATGGCACAAATTTCACCTCAAAGACCGTCCAAGCATTCGTCTCAAAATGGAACATCGCCTTAGTACACGGCATCCCATACAACAGCACCAGACAAGCCATTGTCGAAAGAGTGAATCAGACTCTAAAAACTAAACTGGAAGTCCTAGCAAAGACAGAGAGCTTCACCAATGCCATTCCCTCAAGTGACCAGGCACGCATACTGGCAACTGCGCTGCTAGCGTTAAACCAGTTCCCTAGGGGGGATGATACAAACAGTCCTGCCCAGAGACACTGGGCCACTCAAGCACTAGAGAAAGGCCCACAGGTTGTAATCAAAAATGAACTAGGGGAGTGGGAACAAGGTTGGAGACTAGTGCTAACGGGGCAGGGGTATGCGGCCGTTAAAAGAGATGGGAACGTTAAATGGTGTCCACTCAAATCTATCAAACCAGACCTTCAAAGTGCAGCTAATGAGAATTCTGAGACTTTGTTTGCAGGACTGGATCATGGGACGCCCTCGCAACCTGTACGCCTCACTGCCAGGAAAGAGAGAGAGACCACTGAGCAACCCGGCATCACCTAAGAAGCTCACACCCTCACAATCAAAGCAGCAACGGTATCTCTGTGTCATTTTGTTCCTAGGCTTGGTAGGCAGAGGGCAAGCAAACACAAAGCATTACCCTCACCAGCCGTTCAGGTGGGTTCTACACCATCTCTCAGGTGAGAGGGTCATCAAAGAAAATATAACAGCAGACACCCCATCCTTCAAGTTCAACCTAAAGGACATTTTTCCCTTCTATACGAAGTTCCCCAAATTTGATAAGCCAGTAATGTTTCAAACGTATTGGTGTCCTGCTTCCAACCCAGGGAAAGGTTACTGTAATTACCCAGGGTATGGATATTGCGGGTATTGGGGGTGTGAAACTATTGTGACAAGTGATAGATGGAAACCGCAACAGCCTGATAAGTTCCTGCAGATTAAGTATTCTCCTCATGGCTGTATCGAACCAAGATTTGGCATGGATATACTCATGCCCCAAGGCAGGGCAGAGCACACATGCACAGGCTATATAATGACAGTTCTGCAGCCAACCCATAATAGCTGGGCCACAGGCAAGGTGTGGACAGCGTTTGTCCATCATCCTCGCCGTGTCTGGGTGAACATACAAATTATCAGACTCCCACCCTCAATATCCCAATCAGCCAGGCCCAATCCAGTTCATACAATGAGTAAACCCAAAAAAGGAATCGCAGCTAACCGTAGCTCCAGCCACAACACACAGATGCTGCGATCTGTCTCCTCCCCATCCGATCTCTTATCCAAACCAACCCTCTCTGATCCTTTTCTAAGTGTGTTAAATGCTACATTTCTGTCATTAAACCAGTCCAACCCAAACCTAACAGAATCGTGCGGGTTGTGCTATGATGCATGACCCCCTTTTTACAAAGGTGTTGCCCTTGATCTCCCGTTTATCTTTTCAAAGTCGGACAATCCACGCCAATGCAGATGGAACACCCCCCGGAAGGGCATCGCCCTAAGCCAGGTCACGGGCCAAGGCAAATGCTTTGGAAACGCAGCCTTGGCGAAGCAGACGGGTAGCGTCTGCCGGAACTTTGTCAAACTTAAAGGGGGAAAGTTCCAGTGGGTGATCCCAGCTGCATCATTCAATCATTCTGCAAACTTTTGTGTCCAAGTTCTCATTGTTCCCAGAGTCCAGTACCGCCAGGACGACGAGGTGTACCACCTGCTCAAGAAACCCGGTTGGCTCCACAAGCGGGAAGTAATAACAGGCATCACCATCGCGATGCTCCTCGGCTTAGGAGCTACCGGCGCTGCCACAGGTGTCTCGGCCCTGGCAACTCAGCATCAAGGACTGACCCAACTTCAAATGACAGTCAACAAGGACTTGCAGAAGATCGAGAAATCCATTTCATCCCTGCAAAAATCTCTTTCCTCACTCTCAGAAGTCGTCCTTCAAAACAGGCGAGGACTAGACCTTCTGTTCATGCAGCAGGGGGGCCTATGTGCCGCCCTGAGGGAGGAATGCTGCTTCTATGCAGACCACATGGGAGTCGTTAGAAACTCCATGGCTGAGCTGAGGGAACGACTGAACCAGAGAAAAATGGACAGAAAAGATAAACAGGGCTGGTTTGAATTGTGGTTCAACCAGTCCCCATGGCTCACCACCCTGATTTCTACCTTAATCGGCCCGGTCACTATAATCCTACTAACACTAATCTTCGGGCCTTGCATATTTAACAAATAAGTGGTATTTGTCAAAAAGCGTTTAGAAACAGTTAACATTATGCTCGTCGAAAGCCGACAGCTGCTTTAAAGTGTGCCCGTTAATAACAAATTTACAATTTTATACTAACCTTACTAACCCATGAAATTTTAGAATGTCTACATTATGTAACCTTTATATGCTTTTTTTAATAATCATAAGGGAGGGGGGAAATGTAGAGAGATAGGGATATTGCGAACGGAAGATTCTCAAGATGTACGGGCAGCCAGGGACCCCCTTCACCTCCACCTTGTGGTCTGACCTCAGCTCTGTACCTGGCTGCCCCTTGCCGGATGTGAGCTAGAGGAAATGACCCAAGGACCCCTGTCCTTAAAACGCCCTGTAAACCCTCAATAAACACCATTTGCTGTCCACCACATTGGTGTCCTAGAGCTAATGAACCGAGTGACCCAGGGTTAGGGCCACCGTGCTGGACTTGAACCAGGCTGCCAGGCAACAGATCAGGAATGTTCTGGCCAATAGGACAAGGGCAGTGATTCTTCCCCTGTGCTCAGCACTGGTTGGGCAGCATCTCGAGTGCTGTGTCCAGTTCTGGGCCCCCCAATTTAGGAAGGACATGGAGAGACTGGAGCATGTCCAGAGAAGGGAAACAAGGCTGGTGAGGGGTCTGGAACACAAGTTCCATGAGGAGAAGCTGAGGCAGCTGGGGCTGTTTATCTTGGAGAAGAGGAGGCTCAGCTGAGACCTCATCACCCTCTACAACTCCCTGACAGGAAGGTACAGCCGGGCTGGGGTTGGGCTCTTTACCCAGGGAACAGTGACAGGAAAAATAGACATAACAAGAAGCTGCAGCAGGGGATGTTTAGGCTGGACATTAATACATATTCTTGACAAAAAGGGTGATTGGGCATTGGAATGGTCTGCCCAGAGAGGTGGGTGAGTCACCGTCCCTGAAAGTGTTTCAACATAGACTGGATGTGGCACTGAGTGCCATGGTGTGGGGGACAAGGTGGTATTAGGTCACAGGTTTGACTCGATGCTCTCAAATGTGTTTTCTAGCCTGGGTAATTCTGTGATGATTGTGACACTGCAGGGCCCTGGGGAAGCAAGGGGCCATTGTGACACTGTGGGGCCTCGTGGAACTGAGAGGACCATGGTGACACTGTGTATGACATGGCACCACAGAGCCAAGGGGCCACTGTGACACTGTGGGGCTACATGGAAGCCAGGAGTCCATTGTGACAGTCTGGGTCCTGGTGGAACCACAGAGGCCACTGTGACACTGCAGGGCCTTGTGGAACCAAGGGGCCACTGTGCCACTGCAGAACCAAGGAGAGCCTTGTGAGAGCCTGGGGCCAATGGAATCAAGGGGCCATTGTTCCACTGCAAGGACTCTTGGAACTAAGGGAGAAATTGTGACACTGTGGTGCCCCATGGAACCAAGGGTCCCTCGTGACACTGCAGGATCTTGTGTAACAGGGCTCCATTGTGACACTGCAGCACCAAGGAATTCATGGTGGTACTCGAGGCCTCATGGAGCCAACAGGCCATTGTGACACTGCAGGGCCCCATGGAACCAAGGGACCAGTGCTGCTCCTCAGGGACTCATGGAATGAAGGAAACATGTTTGACACCGAGGTGCCCCTTGGGAAAAGAGGCCATTGTGACACTGTGGAACCAAGGAGAGCATTGCTGCACTGTGAGACGTCATGGAACCAGGGATCCATTGTGACACTGCAGGGCCCAAGGATCCAGGGGACTTTGTGACACTGCAGGGCTCGGATGGAACCAAAGGGACATTGTGACACTGGGAGACCTCATAGAATCATGGAGATCATTGTGACATTCTAGGGCCGCATGGAACCTTGGTGGCACCAAGTTGGCTGGGAGTGTAGATGTGCTGGAGGGTAGAAGGGCTCTGCAGAGGGATCTGGACAGGCTGGATCCAGGGCCCAAATCCAACAAGGTGAGGTTTAACAAGACCAAGTCTTGGCTCCTGCACTTTGGCCACAACAACCCCTGCAGCATTACAGGCTGCGGACAGAGGGAATGGACAGCAGCCAGGCAGAAAGGGATCTGGGGGCACTGATGGACAGCAGTCTGGATATGAGCCAGCAGTTTGTCCAGGTGGCCAGGAAGGTCAATGGCTCCTGGCCTGGATCAGGAATGGTGTGGCCAGCAGGAGCAGGACAGTGATTCTTCCCCTGTGCTCAGCACTGTTTGGGCAGCACCTCGAGTTCTGTCTCCAGTTCTGAGCCCCCCAATTCAGGAAGGACATGGAGGGGCTGGAGCGTGTCCAGAGAAGGGCAACAAAGCTGGTGAGGGGTCAGGAACACAAGTCCTGTGAGGAGCAGCTGAAGTGTTTATGGTGGAGATGAAGAGGCTCAGGGAGACAAGGTGGTGTCAGGGCACAGGTTGGACTTGGTGATCTCCAAGGTCTTTTCCAACCTTGCTGATTCTGTGTCTTTTACTTATTGGTAATAATTGACAATTAGGTCTTGTTTCCTTCAGATTCTAATCCACCACAATGGTCTCCTTGGTTCCATGAGGTCACACTGTGGAACAGTGGATACTTGAATCCATGAGTTTCCATTCCATCACAATGGTCTCTCAGATTCCATGAGGCCCTGCAGTGTCACTATGCAGTCTTTGTTCCTCTTTGCTCCATTGTGACACAATGGCTTCCAGTGCTCTATGAGGCTGTGCTGTGAAACTGTGGACACTTGAATGCATAAGATTCCAGAGTGTTACAATGGTCTCCTGGGTTCCATGAGGTCCTTCTTTGTATCCATTTACACCTCGGTTCCATGAGGTCCCTCTTTGTATCAATTTAGACTTGATTCCATGAGATTCTACTGTGTCATAATGGTCTCCTGTCTTTCATGAGTACCCACTGTGTTTACAATTAACACATTGTTTGAATCATGATTTTAAAGAGTTAAAATTGTAGCTCAGGGTAAGAAGCAATTCATATTGATCAGGGTGTAAGTTAGATAAACAAGTGTTAGGTTAATGATTATTAGGTGCTTAAACTAAAGATAATAGAGATATTGTTTCCAATTATGAGCTTTTTTCAGTTTTGTTTATAGAAAGAGATGGAGTAAGTGAACCACTGTAAGAACAGGTTGAAACCAGTAGAACAATGGCTAACGCCTGAACTTCATACCAATCTATCACCAAGCAGAGGACCTTAGATTGTGCCAAAAGGTCAAGGAGACCTGATGAAGACTTTTCTTACTTCATCTTTCAAGACCACTGACCCAATTTGAGACCACCTACCCAACTCAAGAGTAGAATTGTGCACCTGTGAAGGACTAACAGCCTCACTTTAGTACGGAGTGGGGATGAGAGGAGCTGGGGTTCTGTATATGCATAGAATGTAAGATTTTGAGAAACAAATAGAAGGCAAGGAACCTTGTCTGAGGCTGCCATGTTTCAAGGGGACTACTCCCGTGCAGCCTACTGGCATCTTAATAAACAGACCACTTTCTAACTTTAACTAGTTAGAGAGTTTTGTCCGTGAACATATCGGTTTTAACAATTCAGGCTCCCCATGATGCCATTGTGTCACTGTGCTCTCCTGTGATTCATGAGGCTGTGCTGTGTCACAATGGACACTTGCTTCCTCCAAGGCTGGAGATGTCCCAGTGGCACTGGGTTTCCATCAGGCCAGGCTCTGCCACAATTAGGCCTTGGTTCCATGAAAATCCATTGCATCACAATGTTCTCCTTAGTTTTACAAGAGCCTGATGTGTTGACAATTGACCCTTTGCTCCTTGAGGTTCTATTGCATCACAGTGGTCTCTTGGATTCCATGGAGGCCCTGCTGGGTGAAAGAGGAGCCTTTGTGCCATATGTTTCCATTGCAGCACAATGGTCTCAGCATTCCATGAGGCCACACTGTAAAACAGTGGGCACTTGGTTCCATGAGTGTCCATTCTGTCAGAATGATCTCGTGCATTCCATGATGCCGTGCTGGGTCACAGTGGAGCCTTTGTTCCATGTCTTCCCATTGTGACACAGAGGTCTCCAGTGCTCTATGAGGCTGCACCATGAAACTGTGGACACTTGGTTCCATGAGATTCCATGTTGTCACTGTCAGGAAAATCCACAAATGCCAGAGCTTTATGTCCACAAAGGAGACAGGGGAGTCCTTCCAATTTATTTGAATAAACAGAGAGAGTTCCCTGGAGGACATTCCTGCAGGGTTTTATCTCTCAAGGTTTCAGATGGTGCACCCTTATTTTATCTTAATCTCCTGGCTGCACGTTGCCCTCTTCCTTTCCCCACTGGTCAAGGTAGAGGGAAGGTACAGCCTTTCTGACTCACCTGCCCCATATCCCCCCTTGAACCTGGTGTTTTCCCCTAAAGTTCAGCCTTGTGCAGACCCTTGTCTGTTTCAGAAGCCAAGCTCTATGTGCCCAGTAATAAACCTGCTGCCCAAAGGCAGTAGAAAAATTATGGCCAATTTCAAAGACCCTAACACTCATCCCTCACTAATGAAATGATTTGTAAAGACATTATCATACATCTCTCCTTTCAGATTGATGTTTTCTGTGCTGGTGACAGTCTTTTAAGCCCAGCCTTCTGCCTGATTTCCCTGCTGTTGTGGTTCCATGGACAGAGGTTGTTGTCTCTTGCCCCTCCATGGGCAGGCTGCTGTTCAGCCATCTCCAGGACAGCAGGGCCCCACCCCACGTCACTGCTACCTGGGAAGATGAAAACCATCACTCCAAATGTCCCCCTCCTCCTTCTTCCCAGGCATTTGGCCCTGCCAGGGGGGTTTGCTGCTGATTGCCATAGGGAAAAGGAAACCCCTGTGACACTGTGCAGCCCCATGGAACCAAAGGGCCAATATGACACCATGGGGCCCCATAGAACCAAGGACACCCTTATGACACAGCAGGGCCTCCTGGAACCAAATCTCCACTGTGACACTACAGAACCTCACAGAGCCAAGGGGCCATGGTGGCACAGCAAAGCCTCGTGGAACTGAGGAGTCCAAAGCTCTAAAAGAGTTCTTGCAGGGTTGTGCCTTGGGAAGAGAAACCTCCTTGGTGGCAGCTTGGGCTTGGCACACCCTTAAGGACGGTGTCTGTTTGTAATGGAGGAACTCAGGAGTTTTAGATTGCTTCAATAAAAGAAAAGGGGAAAACCCTGTTTGCCTGAGTGCAGCCAGTTCTCCAAGCAAAGCAGGTCCCAGGTGAGGGAGGACAGACAAGATGGGATTAGGGAATGTGGAGCCAGGTTGTCCACACTGGGTCAGATATCAAGGCACAGCTTCTCTGAGCAGGCCAGACCTCCTGAGGAGACACCCTGGATTATTATCAATCACAGAATGCTGCAATCACATCTTCCCAAAAGAGAACAGCTACAAAACAAAACCTCTAAGATAACAATACATATGTTCTAGAAGCTCTTTGAAATATTTCTCTATAAATGGAGTTGAAAATCTTCCTAATGAACTGTACTAGACCTGAGAAAAATCAAGGCAGAGCCATAGTTTGACAGGACTTGCTTGATCCCAATGAGCCCCGTGGTGCATTTGGTGCTGAGCACTAGAACCTCAGGGCCTGAGAGGAGATTGCACAAACCTTTCCAGGAGTCCAAGGCAGAAGAAAAACCCAAAATGTCTCAAAGCATTAATGGGTCCCACTGGGATCCATCCCCAACACAGTCTCCTCATGGACTTCTTGGAGGAGAGAATGGGAGGTCATGATTGCACAAAAACTTCTCAGAGTCTCAGAGAGAAAAGGAAAAAGGAAAATACATTAAAATCTGAAGCACCTAGAGGCATTGAGCCCCACTGAGTGTTGTTCCTGACAAAGGCTCTCAAGAGACTAATTAAAGCAGATAATTGGAGGCCATGATTGCACAAAGCTCTCAGAGACTCCAAGGCAAAAGCAAAACCCAAAGTCCTCTAAAAAACCTGCAGTCCCTGGGAGCATGAAGGAGCCCCCAGGGCCATTCCTGACCAAGGCTCCCCAGGGACTGGTCCCAGCAGATCCCTGAGGCCACTGGGATGTGGGGAGATGCTGAGGGCAGCACAAGGGGTGACAGTGCCCAGCCTTGCTGGGGCTGTGCCAGGAGGCCCCAGTGCCTCAGGACAAGGTGTCTCCTCCCAGCCCTTGGTGGCACAGACCCTGCTGTGCCCCAGGGCACCAAGATTTGGCTTCTGCTTTTCCCCTCCTGTTACCACTCTCTCCAGTTCCCTGGAGGAACTGGGGACACTTTCTCAGTTGTGCCCCCCCAGTGGCACCCATTAAAACTTCAAGAATCTTTAGAGTTTGATTCTGACTTGGAGTTCTTGAGAGGTTTCTTCAGCTCCCTCTTGATGACTGATGTTCAGGGCCTCAGAACCAAGCCCCCCAGAGGGTCATTAAAATCCTTGTGCTGTGTCTGTGCTGCTGAGCTGGGCTGGACTCCTAGCACAGAGGCAGCTCCTGGCAAGGGCAGCACTGCAGAGAGACAGCTCTGCCCGGGAGCAGCTCCTGTGCACAGCCCAGCAGGGCTGGGGCACTGCCTGCAGCCACCCCTGGCACAGCACAGAGCTACAGAGGGGTTAAACTCAGCCTGGGCTGGGAGCACAGAGCAGAGCTCACTGAGGGCTCACTAGAGCAGAAATCCTCACAGTGTTTCAAACAGCCACTCTCTGGCTGTGGGAAGATAAACTGCAGTTTTTGCAGGGATCTCCTGAAGCTGGCACATCCCACAGCTTTCAGGACCTTCCAGGAGGAGTCTCAGAGCTGCTGCAGTGCAGGGGATGTGGCTCTAGGGCAGGGCTGGGTTTCCCTGCTGCAGCACCCGAGGCACAGCCCCAGGCAGCTCCCTGTGTCCAGGCTCTGCTGCAGGGCTGAGCAGCCGGGTCTGCAGCCAGGGGTTCCCAGGGCTGTCCTGCAGAGCAGGGTCCTGCAGCCCAGGGCGCTGTGCTGGGGCAGGGACTCTGCTCCCTGCCAGGGACAGCTCTCAGCCAGCCCGGGCAGCTGCTCCCAGCGCTGGGGAAGAAGCTGTGGGGGCAAGGAGCAACCCTGAGCAGGGCAGGTGCTGCTGCTGAGAGGTGCTGGGTGGGGCAGGGCTGCTCCTAGCTCCAGACCAGCCTGGGCACAGCTCCGGATGACAGTTCCCAAAAGAAGGTAAACCTGGGATTGCTGTAAAGATCAGGAGCTTTCCTGAGAGTGTTTTAAATTTCCTCCTTGGAGCAGGGTGAGAAATTTGGGGTGATGGCAAAAAGTTTTTTGCTTTTTATACATTTTTCCTATATTCATAGCTCTGTAAACTATTATTATTATATAGTTATAAGACTATAATTCTTAATTGACTCTATTAAACCCTTAAGTAACTCTATTAAACTACTATTACATACTTATATAACTGTAATCCTTTATTAACTCTAGTACATTTCCTAACCTTTCTCTTAGATTTTTGAACAATAAGCTGACCTTCTAAATACATTCCTGAAATACTGTATAGTCTTATTATCAGGAAGAGGTCCTACAAGAAGAACTTTTTATTTTTTTTTTTTACCCAGAATGTGAGCATTCATAACAAAACTGGAGCAAAGAAGCCCTTAGACCTTCTCCAAGGGTTGACTCAAGGGTATCTAACAGGCACAACTGACTCTCCTAATGGATGTTCCTGTTAAATATCCTAGTTAATCAACCCTAATAGATTGTTGGAATTGGGGGCTGGATGTGCCTCATCCCCACTGGGACACCTGGAAGCTTCCAATAAAGGTTTGGTTTTTACTTTACTGTTCTAACGGTGTTGCAAGGGTTTTTTTCTCTTGTGATTATAGACAACAGGGGGATGAGAGAAGCAGAACAGGAATTGTAATCAGAGAATGACAGAACATTCTGAGTTGAACGGGACACACAGGATCTGCAAAGTAATGTTTGAATATTTACAGAGAGTCCGGATCTGTAACTTTGGGTGGTCAGTCTCTCTGCTGGAGCCTCCCAAGGAGCTTTCAGCCACTCCCCAGCCCTGGGCAGCACCAGCATCCCCTTTGCAGGGCCCAGCAGGGCTCTCCGGAGCTGCCCTTGCCCACCTGCAGACAGACCCTGCCCCAGGAAGGGCCCTGCAGACAGGCAGGTTTCTGTAGGGCAGGTGAGGGCACAGAGGGTGGGATGGGCTCTGTGAGCCTGGCAGGGACAGGGCAGCTCTCAGGAGGGAAATGTCCAGGTCCAGGGAGATGCTCAGGGAAGGAGAGGGGGCTGAACAGAGCAATGCTGGGGGCAGGAGGGCACTGTTGGTGTGTGGGAGGTGCCGTGCACAGCTGGGCACGGGAACACTGCCCTGAGTGCCCGGCTGTCTCTGCCCTGCCCTCTCAGGCACAGCACCACAACATCTTCTCTAGTTTCTGCACTCCTCTGATACTGTCATTGTAATCTGCTGCTCTCAGGGAGGCTCTGGGATTGCAGCAGCTGAGTCAGGCACTGCTCTTGGGATTCCTGCCAGGCTGGGGTGTCCATGAGAATGGGGTGTCCAAGCTTCCCTGTGACCTGTGGGGCTGTGGGCAAAGCAGTCCATGGGAAAGGGGAATGAGCTGAGCCCCCTCCCTGAGATCCCATCATGGGCATATCTGGGGGTCTCCTTGCTGTGTCCTTCCAAGCTCTGAGCTGCCCTCCTGGGTGCAAATCTGTGCCAGAGCCTCTCGGAGCTCCCTGAGTGTCCCACAGGCAAGTGTAAAGATGCCACAGCTGAGGAAATGCTGTTGGGTTTACCAAGGGAACCGTGAGTGTCCTTGGCAGAAGGGGGTGCTGAGATCTTGCTCAGAGACCTTTAGAGAGGGTGAGACATTCATGGGTCCCTCTGCTCTGGGCAGGGTCTGGTCTATCCCAGGGTGACACAGGAGTGTGACTGTACTCTGATTGCAGCCAAAGGTGCAAACCCAGGGCAGTTGGGAACAAGACCATCCAGACCCTCACCTTGCCCTGAGCCACAGGGAATCCTTTGCCTCTCACATCTCTCAGTGGAAAACTGTGAGTACAGCAGAAATGCTGTGGATTTGTGTCCTCATAGAATCAGGAATGATGTGTGGGCAGGAAAATAATAGCTAAAATTCCTTCCTGGTCTCCATGCCCTTTAGAAGTGGGAATGCAGAAGCAGCAGCCTTTTAGAAGGGATTCCGTTGAGGAATCCTGAATATCCAGTCTTGTCCCTCTGCCACACAGCCACAAACCCACGGTGGCAGGGCAGGGATGGCTCCTAGAGAGCCCCCTGCACAGGCCTGGCTTGTCCTGCAGCTCTCAGAAAGCACAACTGGAGCTCAGTCAGGCACCTGGTAGAAAGTTTCCCAGAGCAGAAACAAGGGAGGCTGAGTCACAGCAGGACAGCATACAGAGAATTGACCAGGTCTGGCTCAAAGCAGCCTCTGCTGACTTGTCACTGTCCTTTATCCATGAACAGGTCCCCATATTTGGCCAGAGTAAATGTCCAACAGCAGCTCCATCAGCCACTTCCTCCTGCTGCCATTGGCAGACACGCGGCAGCTGCAGCTCCTGCACTTCTGCCTCTTCCTGGGCATCTCCCTGGCTGCCCTCCTGGGCAACGGCCTCATCATCAGCGCCGTAGCCTGCGGCCACCACCTGCACACCCCCATGTTCTTCTTCCTGCTCAACCTGGCCCTCAGCGACCTGGGCTGCATCTGCACCACTGTCCCCAAAGCCATGCACAATTCCCTCTGGGACACCAGGAACATCTCCTATGCAGGATGTGTTGCACAACTATTGACTTTTGCTTTTTTCATTTCAGCGGAATATTTCCTCCTGACCGTGATGTGCTACGACCGCTACGTGTCCATCTGCAAACCCCTGCACTACGGGACCCTCCTGGGCAGCAGAGCTTGTGCCCACATGGCAGCAGCTGCCTGGGCCAGTGGCTTTCTCACTGCTCTGCTGCACACAGCCAATACATTTTCCCTGCCCCTGTGCCATGGCAATGCCCTGGGCCAGTTCTTCTGTAAAATCCCCCATATCCTCAAGCTCTCCTGCTCACACTCCTACCTCAGGAAATTTGGGGCTTCTGCTTTTACTACCTCCTTAGTACTTGGTTGTTTTGTATTCATTATTTTCTCCTATGTGCAGATCTTCAGGGCAGTGCTGATGATCCCCTCTGAGCAGGGACGGCACAAAGCCTTTTCCACCTGCCTCCCTCACCTGGCTGTGCTCTCCCTGTTTATCAGCAGTGCAGTATTTTCCTACCTGAAGCCCTCCTCCATCTCCTCCCCATCTCTGTATCTGTCCCTGTCAGTTCTGTACTCAGTGGTGCCTCCAGCCTTGAATCCCCGCATCTACAGCCTGAGGAACCAGGAGCTCAAAGGAGCCTCGAGAAAACTGATGACTCTCTATTTTCAGAAGCATTAAATGCTCTCTTTTCTTCTGCAGAGCCTCTAGAATGTAACTCTTCACAATCTCTCTTTTTTTTCTTATCTGTCCATTTATTTTGGTAACTTTTTCTACTGTTGTGTTGTGTACAAAATACTCTAAATTACTCTTTGCATTTCTACATTTATATCTACTTTACTTTTGGAAGACAAAGACAAGCAAGGTGTCTCTCACATGCATTTAAATAAAAGCAAGTGCATGCCCTCTCCTGTGTGTCCCAGATTATTCCTCAGCCCTTCTCTGTCTCTGCAGGGCAGTGACTGTGAGCAGAGGCAGAGGTGAAGAGACTCCCAGCACAGCAGCACAGCCTGGGACAATGGCCCTGGCTCTTCCCACATCTGCTCTTCCCAACTCCACCCTCTCCTTGCCAGCCCTTCTGTGGCTGTAAGGCCGCAGTGCTCTGGCAGCTTGGTCACTGTCCTGCTGCGTGTCCGTGCTGTGAGCAAAGGCAGGGACAGGCCATGGGAACTGCTGGGACACAGCTGGGCTCCAGCACAGCAGCTCCATCAGCAAAGGGCATCTCCTGAGGGCAGGGCAGAAAGGCTTTGCTCTCCTCCAGAGCTAAGGTCAGCAATGTGCTCCAGGAATGCAAAGCAAAGCCCAGTGCCTGGGGCAGAGGGGCAGTGTGCAGGGGGGCACACAGCAGTGTCCTGGCACAGCCAGAGCTCCTGGCATGGACCTGAGGGAGCAGCAGAGCAGGGCCTGGGCTGTGTCTTTGTTCTGGCCACAGCCTGGGATGGTGCCCCAGGCCAATTGTCCCACACCAGTTCCTGCAACCACCACACCCAGCACTGGCCTCTGCCCCATGTGCAGGAGGTTGTTTGTCCCTGCATGGAAAGACACCAAGTGACCAGGGAGCAGTCTGAGTTTGCTCTGTACTGAGGAGATTTCAGCACTGCATCGTGTGTGTTTGGGGAGATGAACCCGAGTAAGCACAAACACCATCATCAGCACTCGGGGCTGGCACAGTTCTGGTGGCACAAACGGTGCCTTGAGGCCACTAAACTCTGGGAAACCACCTGAATTCAGTGCTGGGCTGTGGTTAGGATTCCATAGAGGGAAACAGCCTGGGCAAGGAGGCTCCAGGAAAAAATGCTCAGGACAGGCATGGACTGCACAGAGAGACCATTGGGGTGGGGGTTTGTGGGGAGAAATCAGAGCTGCCTCCCTTCTGAACCACCCTGAGCACCTGGACAGGGATGTGCTGTGTTCTGGGCACTGGACTTCAACTGAGGGATGTGGAAAAGGCCTTTGGTGTCAGGGATGTTGAGAAAGCTGGGCAGTGTCACTGTGAGACATCTCTCAAAGTCCTTGGAAAGGCCAGAGCCATCCCAGAGGGTCCTGGGCACTTGGGAAGGGCAGACATGGAACCAGTCTGCAAACAGGGCAGGGAGGGGCACTGGGAGAGTCACAGACTGGTCAGGTTCAGCAGGGAAGGGCATGTGGCAAATCCTCCTGCAGCCATTCCAGGCACTGGCAGCACAAGGCAGGGATGGCAGAACCCCCATAGGAGGGAAAAGAAGGGGATGTTGTGTGCCCAGGCTTTAGCCTGGCCTGGGATATGGTCTGCTGTGCTCTCCTCAGAGCCAGACTGGACAGAGCTGGGCTGCAGGAGTGGAAAAAATAACAGATTTGTGATAATGGGTACCACTATGTCAAATAAAGTCAAAGGAAGTGGGGAGAGCTAATGAGGACGTAATCAGCGTGTGTGATAAATCACTGTTTACCTGATGCCCAATACACACAAATGGATGAAGGATTACCAGAGTGACCACCATGCTGTATTAAAGAATACGCAAAACTGTGTTCAGAAGTTTCTATCCAGCACATTTCAGTATCAGTGCTGTCCTTGACTCCATTATGTCCCTTGTACAGTTCCACAATAGCCCCTTGGTTCTATTTGGGTCCATATTGTTAAAATGGTTCCTTGGTTCTGCACTGCCACAATGCTCTCCTTGGTTCCACGAAGCCTTGGTGTGTCACAACTTCCCCTTGGCTGATGAACTGCCATAGTGTCTCTTGGATCTGCAGTATGGCAATGGACAATTGGTTACAAGCAGCCTCGCTGGGTCACAATGAATATTTGGTTCCATGGGGCCCCAGTGTCCAATGGCCCCTTGGTTCCATGAGGCCTCGCTGTATAACAATGGCCCCTCAGTTCCATGAGGTTTTGTCAACAATGGTCTCCATGGTTCTGCAGTGTGAAAATGGCTGCTTGGTTCATGGGGTTCCTCAGTGTCACAGTGGTGCCCTTGGTTCCATGAGGCTCTGCAGTGTCACAATGCCCCAGAGTTTCCATGAGCTTTTGTCCCATCAACCATGTCCTTTGTTCCAGTGAGGCTCCTCAGTGTTCCATTGGATCTGTGATTCCAGGAGGTTCCATAGTGTACCATGATTGCCTTGATTCCAAGAGGTTCTGCTGGGTCACACTGGACCCTTGGTTCCATGAGGTTCCGTGGTATGGCCATGGTCTCCCTGGATCTGTAGTATCACTATGGACCATTGGTTCCATGCAGCCCTGCTGTGTCACAGCAGCTCCTTGGTTCCATGAAGCCCCACTCAATGGAATCTTGGTCCTGTGAGGTTCTGTACTGTCAAAACGCTTTCCTTGGTTCTGGACTGTAACAATGGACCCTTGGCTCCATGAACTTCCAAAATGTCACCATGGTCTCCTGGGATCTGCACTGTCACAATGGACAATTGGTTCCATGGGACCCTGCTGTGTCACAATAAACCCTTAGTGCCATGAGGTTCTGGAGTGTCAGAATGGTCTCCCAGGTTCAATGAGGCCTTGGAGTGTCACAATGGCTGCATGATTCCATGAGCTTCCATAGTGTCACAATGGTCTCCTTGTTTCTGCAGTGCCGTAATGGACCCTCGGTTCCATAGGGTTCCTCAATGTCACAGGTCTCCTTGGTTCCATGTGGCCCTGCTGCTTTCCCATGATCCCTTGGTTCCATGAGTTTCTGTGCAGTCAGCAATGGTTCTCTTGTTCCAATGGTGCCACTATGTCACACTGGACCCTGGGTTCCATGAAGTTCTTGAGTGTCACAATGGCCCCTTGGATCCATGGGGTCCCATAGTGTCACCATGGTCTCCCTGGATCTGCATTGTCACAATGGACCATTGGTTCCATGTGGCCTGGCTGTGTCACAATGGTCTCCTTGATTCCATAATTCCCCTCAGTGTCACAATGCTGCCTTGTTTCTGTGAGGCTCTGAACTGTCACAATTGTCTCCTTGGTTCTGTGAACCCCTGCTGTGTCAAAAGGGTGTCCTTGGTTCCATGAGGATACAAAAGCTTTGCATGAACATGGAGCAGCAACTATTTAACACACGTGGAACATATGTCTGCATTCAAAAGAGGGGTTAAAGGTGAGAATGGCACCAGCAGCTTCCATCTGCAACAGTGTCCCGGGTTGGTGTTGTGTCTGTCCCTCTCCCGCCCCCACACCTCTCTGTCTGCATGGACCTGCCGCTGGTGCCGCTTCTCCCCCGCCCGGGAGGGTGGGGTCCCGGGGCTGTGCTGCTGCTTCTTGCTGCCCCAGCTGCTTGCTGGCCCAGCTGCTTTCTGCCCCAGCTTGCTGTTGCCCCGGCTGCTGCTGCTGCTGCTGCTGCTGCTTTTGCTCCGGGTGCTGCTTTCGCCCCTCCCCCCCCACCAACCCTCTCCCCTTCATCTCGAAGATCTGTACCAGCTCCGGACAGGACCTGAACATCAGAGACTGCGTCCAAAGCCTGCCAAAGAAGCTTTTTCTCCCTTCCCAGCAGCGAATGTCTCTCACTTTGGTGGAAACGTTTTTTGTCATCTGAGATTGTATTTTCCAGTTGCTGGGAAGTGTTTTTCTTGTGTTTGTTAATAAAGAGGTTTTTTCCACTTTTCCCCCGAGTACAATTTTTTCCAAGCCCAGTGGGGGGAGGAATTGTGAGGGGGGTTTATTCTCTGGGGGGCTCCTTTGGAGGTTTCCCCCCAGTTTTGTCCTAAACTTGGACAAATAATTTGGTGGACCGTATGGGGAAACCAGAGAAAGTGGAAAAAACCTTACTCTAATAATATTTTGTTTTCAATTGGTTGTGTTGGTATTGGTGTGTTTATCGAATCCATAATGGCTTTTGGAATGGAAGCTTGCCTGTATATTTGGTCTTTAGGGCTTTTTGAAGTGTTAATACCCCTGTGGTTTTTGGACTTGTTCTCTTATCCGGAGATAGCCCCAGTGTTATCCCTAATACGTAGTTTTTGCATTAAAGGGGTATTAACCAAAATATTTTTTGGGCTAGGCTTGGTTGTAATGATTTGCAGGAGGCTTATAAGAATGTTAGAATCTACTTCAGGGATGTATAATTCATGGTTTGTGTTCTGCACTCAATTTATTAGAGGAGAAGCAGGCAAAGAGGCCTTCTCGCCTTTATTTTCCTTCTTCTCCTCTGAATCATTTACATCTCTGTTAGAAAATGATCAGTTCTCCCTGAATGTTAAGGAAAACATCTTTCTGGTATTTAATTTAGTAAGTTTTTTATATACTGTCTGCAGCTTATATAAAATGAAGGCTGAGATTTCCAGAGGGGCTGGTGAGACTCCTGATTTAGGAGTAAAGCCAAGCAGAAGGAATTTTGAGAGGAATGGGAAATGGGAGAACATGGACCAAATTCGAAAAGAATTTTCTGACCCTATAGTCTGGGACTTCCCATCTGAACAGATTCAGGATCCAGTCGAGATTGCAAAATACCTGAGAGAGAAGTGTCAGGATGACCCTAAGGAAAAAAAATCACTGCAGTGAGCTGGGCTCTGGAGTATGCTTATCGTACCCTGTTAGATAGTGGAGAACAACAAACAAAGGAAAGGGAACAGGGAGATAACGTAGCTACTATGCCAGCTACTCAGGCTGTAGTTAGCACCCCAGGCTCGAGGACAGGGGCGAAATTAGAAAGCAAGCTTCAACCAATGGCTGTGGCTACTAGTACAAGGAGTGGAAAGTGCACCAAGAAGACCGATCGGCCAGTGGAGGATGATGATGAGGATGCAGGAGAAGGACCCTCAATGCCTCCTGATATAAAATCAAGAGTCAAAGTAACTGGTGTGAGATCAGAAACCAATAATGAGTCCCTTTCCCTAAAAGATATTTGTGGTTTAAGAAAAGATTATACAAGACGGCCTGATGAATCCATAATTAGTTGCTGGTCCGGCTTTGGGACGCGGCAGGCGAGGCTACCATCCTGATGGCACTGAAGTGAGACATTTGGGATCCCTATCTCAGGATCCAGTCATCGATCAAGGAATGATGAGGGAGGCTAACCCTCAAAGCCTCTGGGCACGTGTTCTGGATAGCGTGGCACAAAGACATCTGTGTGCTGATGACCTGTATAGGCAGCAGACCCAGTGGAAAACCATGGAGCAAGGGATCCAACGTCTGAGGGAGATGGCGGTGGTGGAGATCATTTTTTCAGATGATATAACAACTAGGAATCTGGACCTGGTGTCATGCACCCTGGTAATGTGGAGAAAGCTGGTGCGACTCGGGCCATCTGAATACGCCTCTGCCTTAGCAATAATGAAGCGGAAAGAGATATATGAAACAGTGCTTGACATGGTGAAGAAGCTCCGGGCATACGCGGATGCTGTGCATGGCCCAACCCATGCCAGAATCGCCGCCGTGGAAACACGCTTACAAAATTTAGAGGACAAGATAAAGGAAAATCATAAGAGGCTCAGGGAGGAAATTAAGGAGGACCTCCTCCAAATTTCAGCTGTGCAAATTAGACATCCTGGCACCCAACATAGACGTTCCCCCGATGGGGAGAGGAGGTACACTCCTTGGGCCGAGCTATGGTTTTTCTTGCAGGATTCTGGAGAGAACATGAGGAGATGGGATGGAACGCCTACGGCTGCTCTGGCAGAACGGGTGAGGGATTTGAAGGAAGGCAAGATTGAAAGAGGAAGTTCCACCCGAAGGAGAGCTGCTCCTGTTGCCCGTACCCAAAGTGCCAAATATGATAGTGATAATGACATGTCTGACCCTCTCAAAGGAACTTCTAAGACATATGCCACAGGAAAGAAAGATAAACAGGCTTAGAGGGGCCCTGCCTCTAGCCAGGGTGAGGCGAGGGAGAACCGCGTCTTTTGGACTGTGTGGATTCGGTGGCCTGGCACATCAAAACCACAGAAGTATAGAGCTTTAGTTGGCACAGATGCCCAATGTACAATAATTCCATCAAGATTCGTGGGGGCAGAATCTGTTTCTATTGCTGGTGTGACAGGTGGCTCGCAGGACTTCACCCTGGTGGAAGCTGAAGTGAGTTTAACTGGAAGGGAATGGGAGAAACATCGTATTGTGACTTGTCCATTTTGGGCATAGATTGCCTTCAAAGCGGCTATTTTAAGGACCCAAAAGGCCTTAAGTGGGCATTCGGGATAGCAGCTGTGACGGCAGAACACATCCGGCAGCTGAACACCTTGCCTGGACTGTCCAAGAATCTGATTACAGTAGGACTGCTAAGGAGAAGAGCAACGAGTACCAATTGCCACTTCAATAGTACATCGCCAGCAATATAGGACAACTCGAGATGCTGTGATCCCCATCCACAAGATGATCCGTGAGCTGGAGAGCCAAGGGGTGGTGAGCAAAACCCACTCACCCTTCAACAGTCCCATCTGGCCTGGGCAAAAATCTGATGGAGAATGGAGATTGACTGTGGACTATCGTGCCTTCAATGAATGAAGTGACTCCACCGCTGAGCGCTGCCGTGCCGGATATGCTGGAGCTGCAGTACGAGCTGGAGTCCAAGGCAGCAAGGTGGTATGCCACCATTGACATCACCAATGCGTTTTTCTCCATTCCTTTGGCAGCAGAGTGCAGGCCTCAGTTTCCTTCCACCTGGAGGGGCGTGCAGTACACCTAGAACTGACTGCCCCAGGGGTGGAAACACAGTCCCACCATCTGTCATGGACTCATCCAGGCTGCACTGGAAAAGGGTGAGGCTCCGGAACATCTACAATATATTGATGACATCATCGTATGGGGGAACACAGCAGTGGAAGTGTTTGAGAAAGGAGAGAAAATTATCCAAATTCTCCTGGAAGCCGTCTTCGCCATCAAGAAGAGTAAGGTTAAGGGACCTGCTCGTGAGATGCAGTTCCTGGGAGTGAAGTGGCAAGATGGACGGCATCAGATTCCTACTGATTTTATTAACAAGATTACAGCTATGTCCCCAGCTACTAACAAGAAGGAGACACAAGCTTTCCTAGGTGCCATAGGCTTTTGGAGAATGCACATTCCTGAATACAGCCAGATTGTGAGTCCTCTCTACCAGGTCACTTGCAAGAAGAACGATTTCCACTGGGGCTCTGAACAAAAACAAGCTTTTGCCCAGATCAAAGAGGAGATTTCCCATGCAGTAGCTCTTGGCCCAGTTAGGACGGGACCAGATGTGAAGAACGTACTGTACTCTGCAGCCGGGAACCATGGTTTGTCCTGGAGCCTGTGGCAGAAGGTGCCTGGTGAGACCCGAGGCCAACCCCTGGGATTTTGGAGAAGAAGTTACGGAGGGTCTGAAGGCAACTATACCCCAAAGGAGAAGGAAATTTTGGCCCCCTATGAGGGAGTCCAAGCCGGTTCAGAAGTGATTGGTACAAAAGCACAGCTCCTCCTGGCACTCTGACTACCAGTGCTGGGGTGGATGTTCAGCGGAAAGGTTCCCTCAACCCACCATGCCACTAGTGCCACATGGAGCAAGTGCATAGCCCTCATCACTCAGCATGCGAGAATTGGAAAACTAAATCGCCCTGGAATTCTGGAAATAATTACAAACTGGCCTGAAGGTGAAAGTTTCGGTGTCGCGGATGAGGAACAAGAACCACTGACACGGGCTGAAGAAGCTCCACAGTACAACCAGCTACTGGCAGAGGAAACATGCTGTGCTCTATTCACTGACGGTTCCTGTCGTGTTGTAGGGATGAAACAAAAATGGAAAGCAGCTGTATGGAGCCCCACACGGCGGGTCTCAGAGGCTACCGAAGGAGAAGGGGGATCTAATCAATTCGCTGAACTCAAAGCCATCTAACTGGCCCTCAACATTGCAGAGAGAGAGAAATGGCCGAAACTCTATTTGTATACTGACTCCTGGATGGTAGCCAATGCTCTGTGGGGATGGTTGAAGAGATGGAAAGAGGCGAACTGGCAGTGCAGAGGAAAACCAATTTGGGCAGCTGAAGAATGGAAAGACATCGCTACTCGATTAGAGAGATTACCTGTGAAAGTTCGCCATGTAGACGCCCATGTCCTCAGAAGTAGAGCCAATGAAGAGCAGCAAAATAATCAGCAGGTAGATCAGGCTGCAAAGATAGGGGTGTCGAAGATAGACCTTGAATGGGAGCACAAGGGAGAGTTGTTCCTAGCTCGATGGGCCCATGATGCCTCGGGTCATCAGGGCAGAGATACCACCTACAACTGGGCACGAGACCGAGGGGTGGATGTTACCATGGACAGCATCTCCCAGGTTATCCATGATTGTGACACGTGCGCTGCCATCAAGCAAGCCAAGCGGGTGAAGCCCCTCTGGTATGGGGGGCGGTGGTCCAAGTATAAGTACAGAGAGGCCTGGCAGATTGATTATATCACACTGCCTCAGACCCGCCAAGGCAAGCACTACATGCTGACCATAGTGGAAGCCACCACCGGGTGGTTGGAGACCTATCCTGTGCCTCATGCCACTGCTCGGAACACCATCCTGGGCCTGGAAAAACAAGTCCTCAGGAGGCATGGTACCCCTGAGAGGATCGAATCAGACAATGGGACTCATTTCAAAAATAGCCTTATAAGTACCTAGGCTAGAGAACACGGCATTGAGTGGGTGTATCATATTCCCTACCATGCACCAGCAGCTGGGAAAGTCGAACGGTGCAATGGCCTGCTTAAAACCACCTTAAAGGCACTTGGTGAGGGGACTTTCAAAAACTGGGAGATCAATCTACCAAAGGCCACATGGTTAGTGAATACCTGAGGTTCCACTAACCGAGCAGGCCCTGCCCAATCTGAGCTCTTAGGAACACCAGATGGACATAAGGTCCCTGTGGTACACCTGAGAGGCATGTTAGGAAAACCTGTTTGGGTGAACTCTCCCTCCAGCAAAGACAATCCTGTTCGTGGGGTGGTTTTTTCTCAAGGACCAGGTTGCACTTGGTGGGTGATGCAAAAGGATGGACAGACCCAATGCATACCCCAAGGAGACCTTGTTCTAGGGTGAACTATCTATGGTACTGTGCCTGTAACTGCATGTATGTATATGATATAAAAGTTTGATTTGCGGTAGCATGTTGGCATGGAAAAAATTCGGGGTGGATAATGTTGGGGGTTGAGTGTTTTCCTATTACTGCGTCAATTTAAAGAATTTTTCCCATTGTCATGCCAATGGAGCTGCTGGTTACACCGTGGATCATTGCTGGCTCTGGACAAAAGGGGTAGGTGGGATCGGCTTGGAGAGGGGCACTCGTGCTTCCGGAGGCGGACGTGTGTTTCCGGCGAGCTGGGAGGAGGATCCCCCCCCTGCCCCAGTCTTGGAGCCACGCCGCTGAAGGCAGGAGAGCCTGACCCTCTGCGATCACCTGCCCTAGATCTGCCCTGCTACAGCCTCCTGCCTCTGTGGACACAGAGAATCACCCAGGCACCAATGGTGAGCGAGAAGCTGCCCGTTCCAGCCGCTCCCCCCCGAGACCGGCGTGGCCGCAGCCGTCCGCTCCCGCCTCCACTCCCACCGAGAGAGAGTGTGCTCACAGCTAAAGAAAAGACTGGAACCGAGTAATCTGTTCTGTTTTGTTAATAATTTTAACAGCTGCTGTTGTTTCTGCTGGTACAGTTAGATATATTAGTAAAAGAGCTGTTATTCCTACCCCCTTATCTCTGCCTCAGAGTCCTTGATTCAAACATTTTTAATATTTGGGGGTGAGTGGAATTTGGGTCTCTGCTTCGAAGGAAAACTTCTGCCTTTCTTGGCAGACACCTGTCCTTCAAACCAGGACAGAAAACAATCGTTTTCCCTGTTTGTCTGTTTCTGGGATGCTGTTAACAAAATTCATCCTCATCTTCCCAATCACACAAGTTCTTTTCATTTCTCCATATTTGAATATGGGAAAAGCTTCTTTCAGCTGACTTCCGCATTGCTATCACAGTGCTCCAACCTCAGCCCACTCCAGAGCCAGGAAACTCTAGGCAAGGTTTTCCCTATACCTGGGAATTTAGGACAGGACTGATTCCTTACATTTGCATTTAAAAATTAACATTTTGTGGTGATCCAGCCAGCCTACACCAACTTTGATTTATCATTGGGCAGAGTCAGCAGCAGAGACACAGACACCAAGTGCAGGATTCCGTGTCATTTACTGTAGTTGAGAGCAGCAAAGGATCCCAAAGGGAGAAGCTCAGCAATGCACCAACCATCACTACCAAAGATTGCTGCAGTGATGAAGAAAGAGACAGCAGCAGTTCCCCTCAGGCTTTGCCATCCCCCAGGTGCACACATCAGCTGGGGGAAGCTGTCACAGCCAAGGACTGCAGAGCCACTCCCGGACACTGGGAATTCCTGCAGGTGCCTCCAGCCACAGGTGAGGCTTCCAACCCCGCTGTGAGAGGGCCCAGCTCTGACAGTGCTGAATAAACAAACTGACAGCACTGCTAGTGCAGGAACAGCTGGTTTCATTCTGCTCTTGGGTCACTCCCAAAGCCTGGCCAGGGCCCAAGGAGGAACCAAGGGAGCTGACTTTAACCATACACCCCCAAACAAGGCCAGATGTTGGATTTCATGGCCTTGTCCAGTTCCTAAATGCAGAAAGGTCAATACATGTTTTACTAATGAGTGGATACATCTATGACAGTACTAATTACCATGCATATTTAATTAGTGTGTGGATACAAAGATAACCTTTGGTTGGAAGGTTCATCCAGAGGTCACCTTTGGCTCAGGGCTGGTTGTTCAGGCCTTGTCACTTCAGGGATGTGCTTTAGTGCTGGGCTTGACAGTGCTGGGTGAACGGCTGGACTCAATGAGCTCGGAGGTCCTTTCCAATAGAAAGGATTCTAAAATTCCAGGATGTTATCTGCTGGATTCAGTTAGGTTCATGTTGGCAGCATTACTTAGGTCAAAAAGTCCCCTCTTGCTCAGCTCTTGCAGCCTAAAGCTTCGGCTCCTTCAGCTCCTGGTGCTCAGCTGCTCATGCTGAACGAGGCAACTCGGAGAGAAGAATACAGTTCATCCAATTCCTTCTGAGACACTGAGAGGGGAGGCTGTTAAATCAGGAGCATTGTTTGGAGTCACCTCCTCTCTGCCTTTCACACCTTTCAGCCCTTTGAACCAGCCAAGAGCTTTCTCCAAGAGTTGAATGAAGCAGCTGTTCCTGTCCCAGGTCTGGCTCTTCCCAGTCTCTTACCTTGACTGGTTTTGTTCCTCTTGCTGTGCCCTCTGTTCCCCCGTGCTCGGTGGCTGCTGCCCAGGGCTGTGGAACTGGCACAGATCAAGGTCTCCAGCCCCTCCTTTCTCTGCCCTTGGAGCTGCCTGCTCACAGCAGCCTTTTCCATCTGGAAGCTGCACATGGACAGGGAGTCCCCACCTCTGTTCCCTTCACAGCCTCCAGGAGCCCAGGGCTGCCATCTCAAGTCCCTGCTGGCACTGGGGACTCCCAGGTGCCCCAGACTGCTGTGACACCACTGCACACAGGAGGGAAGAGTGGCAGGGGCTGTGCTGAAAGTCAGCTCCATGTGCTGCTGCTGGTGCTGCTGCTGTGGGGGTCATTTGTCCAGCCCTGCCCCAGAGTCAGAGATCAGATCCAGGCACTGCTGCTGCTACCTCAGAATCACTGAAATGGGGAACATATATGGTTTTGAAAGGTGGAGGGGAAATAAAACACGTAGCAGAAACAGTATGTAACAAAGTACATAAGTACTTAGTTGCCAGAAAAAACCCTTAAGATGAGATATGTTGCAAAAATTCAGCAAAGTAAGACCTAGGTATTATAAATCCCGACGAAGCAGAAACCTGTGGTTCCAGAAGCCAGGCAGGACCAGACTGGGCATTTTGAGCTAGACAGAGGAAGAGCCAGACCTCCACTGTGCCTCCCCAGAAGCAGAGATCAAACAGCAATCACCAAGGAAGACATATAGCCTTTATCCCAAGGACCACAGAACACAACCACCAGGATGTGGGGCAGTTAATTATAATACGAAACGGGAGAAGGCGGAGATGGGCAGGCAGGGAGGTGTGGGCTTGTGGGATCAATGTGTATTTATAACTGGAGTATGTCTTGACCAGGTACTCATGGTTTGGAGGAAATATCCCCCCAAGTGTCCCAGCTGGGAATAAAACATACTCTCTACAATCCTGGTGTCAATTCCTGATTCCCAAAATCAGTTGGTGAGCCAACTAGGACGTCTTTGTCTGGCTGCTGGAACGCAGTGGATGTGGACATCCCAGCGTGCCCTGGGACGTTTTCCAGAGGGGGACCAACAACAACCTCCTGTATGGCCTAGAGATATGTTTTATTAAATTTTTTTTGGGGGCCCCAAGGTAAGACGAGCCTGTAAGCCTGTAAGATGCTAGGTATGCCTGTGCATGGCTAACAGCGTGTTGGAGACATCCAACCCCTAGAGCTGACAGGTTTGGGGAAGGTATTTGGAAGCAAAGGGGTTTCTGTTGACCGCATGGGGTGGCCGCTAGTTTGGGGGTAATTGTAACAGGAACCAAGGTATTATCAGTATTTTTAACAGATAACTAACTGCTCTTACGCTAACTGAAATATTTTGTGTAAATTGTGCTTGTTGTATATTGTAAGGTAGTGGAAGGAAGTATTTTATATGGTGATGTGTGTTTTGTGTTTGTGTCATTTAAATTTTGCTGGTGGAGATTTTGGATTTTGGGTAATGTTTGCTATGTTTTCTGTAGTGGACTTTTGCAATATCTTTGATGTAACACTACCCTCTTGTGTTATTAACTGTAATTGCAATGGGTGGCAATTTTTTATTCTTTTTTTGAGGCCTAAGGATCTGTTGTTTCTGAGGTAATTCTGCCCTCTTGTGTCTCTAACTCTAAATAACAAGGTAGTGATTCTTTTAAGAAACCTTTGGAGTTAAAAGATGAAAAGGTGGCAAAAGCTAGGGAGAGATTGCAGAGGGCTAGTCCAAACAAGGTCTGCTGTTACACCACTGCACACTGTTACACACTGCACACTGCTCCCTCAGGATCAGCCACAGTTTGGGTGTTGCTGTCAGTGCCAGCAGAAGCAGTGGCAGGAGCAGTAGGTGCTGACAGTGCCCCAAGCCTTGGGGCTGGAGGAGTCCCTGGCTAGGGCTGGGAGGGAGCTGCCTCTTGTTCTCCCTCTGCCCCACACAGAGCTAGGCTGGGCACAAGAGGGGCAGCACAGTGTAGGACCATATTGAAAGGAAAAATGTACATTTCCTAAATTAATCAGCCTAACCTACTGAATCAGGTCATCTCTGGGCACAAAAAAGCTGATTTGTCAAAAAGAAGAAGCAGAAAGTCAACCAGAATACGACACTTGCACTACCCTCTTGTGTTATTAACTGTAATTGCAATGGGTTACGATTTTTTTGTTCTTTTTTTGAGGCCATTCCATGATATGGAATGTTGCACAAGATGCAAGGACAAAGAGAAATGTAAATCAGTTAGGCTCACACTGTGAAGATACCGTACAGTTTTGGGATTAATCTGTACATGCTCTAAACTCTGTTTTTACCCCAAATTGCATCAGGAAAGGCACTTACGACGCTCAACAACTTAGGATGTTGGACCACTAAACAAATTAACTTAGTCTCTGAAATGATATCATGCTTTTGACAGATGTAGATAGCATAAGGCAGGCAGCTTTACAAAATAGAGCAGCTATTGACTTTTTCCTGTTAGCTCAAGGATAAAGGTGTGAGGATTTTCAAGGAATATGCTGTATGAAACTTTCCGATCCCTAAGAATCAATTCACAGGAAAATGACACAATTGAAAGAGAATATGAAAAAATGAACAGGGCCTGATAGAGGATTGTGAGAATGGCGTAAAGGTTGGGAAATTACTGGATGGTTGATAGATATTCTCATCCAGGCACATATTGTGTTGATTGTAATAGTGTTGTTATTAATGATTGTGCCATGCATAGTTAGAAGAATTACGAACATGATTGAAAATGCTATAAAGAAGGTTTGGCTGGTTCAAAAAAAAGAAGGGGGGAATTATAGGATCATATTCACAGGAAAATGGACATGTCCTAAATGAACCAGCCAAACCTTCTGAATGAGGTTATCTCAGTGGATAAAAAAGCTGATATTGCAAGAAGAAAGAAGAAGCTGAAAGTTGCTGACAAACACAGGGGTGTCAACCAGAGTAAAATGACAATTACGATATCAACCAGTTAGATTAAGAAAAAGATGCGTGCCTGCCTCGTGGACAAAACGGAGCTACCAATCGAGAGATGCATGGACAAAGCAGAGCTACCAATGAAATAATGTGTGACTGTGTAACCCATGAGAGGAAGTAAATATAAACCATGTTTACAGGCAAAATAAATGGCTTTTGTTTGATTCACATTGAATTGTTTACAATCCTTTGTCTTCTCACTCCATATGCCAAGGGCAGTTGGAGCAGTCAGGCCAAGCCAACCAGACCTGTTACCTGTTCCCTTGTTTCCATGGGGCCCCGCAGTGTCACAGTGGCCCCTGGTTTCCATGGGACCCCTCAGTGTCACAATCGTAGTGTCATATTGGATCCTTGGTTCCATGAGGCCCAGCTGTGTCACACTGGCCTCTTGTTTCCATGGGGCTCCACAGTGTCACAATGGTCCCTTGCTCCCATGAGGCATTGCAGTGTCACAGGGGTCTCCTCTGTACCACAGTAATGGGATGGAAATATTATGAGAGATGCTGTAAAAGATGGTTTATTTTCTCACAGCATCAGCCTCATCAAAGGGTGAGAGATTAAATGTGTTAGATCCAACGCCATAATATCACAAGCCACCTAATTCTTAGTTACAATGCCTTATATAATTTTTAGCCAATCAAATACTTCTACAAAGTTTGCTAGTGTCTTTTCATACCAGTCATTAATTGCTTTGCATTTCATGGCTTTGCTGCAATGCGTCATTTTTAACCAACCATATAATATTTCACAAACTTAGATTGGTATGTGTCAAACTTTTAGCTAACTTTATAACAGGTTCTGCTGCTAAACTTTAATATCTTTCACTGTCTTACTTAACATATTGCTTGGCTTATATATTTCTGTATATTTTTACTTAAACTACAAACTTATATTCTTGTTTCATGTCTGTTTCACTTTAATGCTGTAATACTCCAAGCCTTCTCCAAGGTCTTAGGTCAAACCTTGTATCCATCTCTATCTCTAACCCTGTATGCACAAGGCCCTGGGAGTTCTCTGTGCCTGCATTTCCCACACCACAGTATCAAAATGCACCCTTGGTTCCATGGGGACTCACAATGACAGAAGGGTCTCCTTAGTTCCATGGCACCCTGCAGAGCCCCTTGATTCAACGAAGCCTCAAAGTGTCATCATGGCCTCCAGGATTCCATGAGGCCCTGCAGTGTCACAATGGACCTTTGGTTCCATGGGGTCCTGCACTGTTACATGAATCCTTAGTTCCATGGGACCCTGTAGTGTCACAATGGAATCCTTGGTTCAATGGTGCCAAAAAGTGTGACAACTGCCCCCTTGGCCTGAGGAGACCCATAGTGTCACAATGGTTCCTTGCTTCCATGAGGCCTTGCATTGTCACAACAGACCTTCGATTCCATGAGGCCCTGAGTGTCACAATGTGCCCCTTGGTTCTGTTGATCCCCACAGTGTCACTAAGGTTTCCTTGGGTTAAGAAGGCCCTGAAATGCCACAATGTCCCTTTTGTTTCACAAAGCCTCAAATTGCACAAATGGCCTCCATGGTTCCATGAGACCGTGCTGTGTCACAATGGACCCTCAGTTCCATGATGCCCCGCAGTGTCACAATGGTCTCCTTGGTTTGCAGTGTGAGAATGCCCCCTTGGTCCCTTGGAGCTCACAGTGTCGCTCTTGTGCCCTGGGTTCCATGAGGCCGTGCAGTGCCACAATGGTCCTTTGGTTCCAAAAGGCCTCAAAGTGTCATCATGGTCTCCTTAGTTCCATGAGGCCTTGTTGCGTAACAAGGTGTTGGGGGTTGAGTGTTTTTCTATACTGTGTCAATTTAAAGAATTTTTCCCATTATCATGCCAATGGAGCTGGCTGGGTTACACCCAGGATCTTGGACAACTCTAGACAAAAGGAGTAGGTGCCCTGCGTCTGCCCCGCTGCAGCCCCCTGCCACTGCGGACACAGCGGATCACCCGGACACCAACGGTGAGCGAGGAGCTGCCTGCTCCAGCTGCTCCCCCGAGACCGGCGCGGCCGTGGCCGCCCCCTCCAGCTTCCGCTCCTGCCGAGAGAGAGCGTGCTTACAGCTAAAGAAAGGGCTGGAACCGAGTAATCTGTTCTGTTTTGTTAGTAATTTTAACAACTGCTGTTGTTTCTGCTGGTACAGTTAGATATATTAGTAAAGGAGCTGTTATTCCTACCCCTTTATCTCTGCCTCGGAGTCCTTGATTCAAACGTTTATAATATTTGGGGGAAGTGGAATTCAGGTCTCTGTTTCCAAGGAAAACTTCTGCCTTTATTGGCAGACACCTGTCCTTCAAACCAGGACAGTACCTCAACTTCTAAAGTGTTTAAAGGTTTTGAGGTTAAATGGGCAAAGTTTATGAAGTTACTGCTATGAGAAGATTTTTTTTGTGATAACTTGGATGCTAAATTAAATACTTTTCCAAAATTCCACAATTTTCTATACTTTGCCAGTAAAATTTTTGTGCCATTTTCACACTTTGAGAATATTTGGCTGGTGTTTCTCCTGTGCACCAAACTCGAGTAAAGGAACCTTTGGTCACCCCCAGCATTTCAGTGTTCTAGGGTGTTACAGCCCCGCAGGCTCACAATGGCCTCTTGTTTCCATGAGGCCCTGCTGTGTCACACTGGCCCTTGGTTCCATGAGCATCTGCAGTGTCACACAGGTTGGTGCCATTTGTCCTTGCTGCCCCTCCCATCCCAGTGCCCCAGGAACAGCCCCGAGCCACCCGTGAGGGACAGGCCCTGCTGGGCCAGGCCTGGGCTCAGGCCTTGGCCTTTCTGCTGCCTCCAACCAGCCCAGGCCTTGCTCAGCATTGCAGTTCCTGCTCACAGCCTGTGGCTCCTGCAATCCTGCCCTCCAGGATCTGCTCTCACCAGTGCCTGGGGAGCCTTTGGCAGTCCCTGCCCTCAGTGGGGCCACTGATGCTCCAAGGGACTTGGAGTTTTGCTTCTGACTCCTTGGGCAGCTTCTTCAACCTTCTCTCAGTGCCTGGGGGTCGTGGGCTCAGCCCCAAATCCACCGTGGGGATCATGAAAATACAGAAAGCCCTCAGGAGCTCTTTGTCTTCTTTCAAGTGTCTTCGAGTGTCTTCAGGGCTTGTGCAACTGCTTGGAGTCAGTTTGGAGTTCTGCTAAGGACGAAGATTCCAAAGTTCACCTAACGATATTTTTTTTTCTTTTAATCAAGGGAATGTTTTCCTACATTTCATTTTGGAGAAGAGGTGACAGAAGACATTCTCGAATGATGTTGATGCTGAATGTCTCCTTAGGAGGTCCGGGCACACAGAAGAATGAGCCCCTTAAGGGCTGACCTTGTTTGGAGAACCAGCTCCTCATCTCCAGCATCACAATTGATGACATTGCCCACCTTTTGGGACTGACATTCCAAAATATCCATAAATTTTCATGTACTTTATTCTCCATTGTTAATATTTTATTATTAAATTTATTTATTATATTAATTTCAATTAATATTTTTATTACTTAGTTTTTATATTAAAAATCTATACCACTTTTGCAGCAGAGGAAATGAACCTTCATTGGTTCTAAGTAACACAATTCCCTTAATTAATTAATTTAGCTATAGTGATTTTTTTTCTCCCTTATTATAATAATCAGTAATGTTTTTAGCTGTTTGTCATCTTTATTATGATCTTGATCTCAGGCAGGGTCAGAGGGGGCACTTCGGGTTTCAGGAAGACATGTGGGGCAATTTTGGGTCAGGGAATGGAATTTAGAGAGAACTATAGGGTCTGGAGGATACTTGGGGGAGCCGGGTGGCGACATGGATGGATACTGAGGGGTTCTGACAGACAATTCGAGGTGTGGGGGAGCTCGTATGCCTCCACGGGGGCACTTAGAGGTACGGGAGTGGAATCTGGGGACATTCGGGGTCTGCCAGGCACTTGGGGGACTCTAACGGGGCTCTCTGCGGCGCAGTGGATGATGGAAGTTGTAGGCGAAGGTATAATAGGGTTTAATGGGGCCGTGGAGCATCACGGGAGTTGTAAGCACCGTTTCATTCGTTGGTAAGTTTCGCCGCAGAGCATGATGGGAGCTGTAGTCCCAGAAGTGGCTAGAACGGGTGTATCTGGGAGTCCGGGAATGAAATTGGAAGGCAATTTTGTATCCAAGCCACGATTTGAGGCCCTCAGAGGGAACATATACGGTTCGGGAGCATTTGGAGGGACCTCGGGGAGCGCTAACCGGGCTCCTTAGGGCACAGGGCACGGCACGATTTTAGGCTCTCCAATGGGGCTCTATTGGGCTGTGAGGCATGATGGGAATTAGAGGCAAAATGAAAAGATGGCGCCGACACCAGGGACGCTCCCTAAGGCCACGATCCCCGGCGCTGACTGGCTGCAGGCGATGATGGGCAGGGTCCTGGGCAAATGGGAGGTGGCAGAGGAGGGAACAACCCATTCAACGCCTGCAGTCCCTCCCAGTACAGCCCAGTTCATCCCCAGTACTGCCCAGTACAACCCCAGTGCCTTTCCAGGCCCTCCCAGTATAGCCAAATTCATCCTCAGTACAGCCCAGACCCACCAAATACACCTGAGTTTATTCTCAGTCCCTTCCAGTTCCCCCAAGTGTCATCCATCATAAGCCCCAGTGTCCCCCAGAGTTCCCCACCGTGTTCCCAGTGTCCCCAGTTTGTCCCAGTACGTCGCAGTATCACCCCCAGTACGTCGCAGTATCTCCCACAGGGTTCCCAGTGTTCCCCAGTTTGTCCCAGTCCTCTCCAGTGCTTCCAATGAAACTGGAACTTCTCACGGTTGCCGTGGCCCCCAAACCCAGCAGTGGGGTCAGTGCAGTGTCCATGGCCACAGCCCCTAGAAGTGACCAGTGCAGGTTGAGATGATGATCCACCCTCACAGCTGGGTCAGGGCAGCTCTGGGGTGGATTTGGTGGCACCTTGGGCTGGCACAAACCTGAGGAGTGTGTCTGACTGCAGTGGGGAAAATGAGAAGTTTTAGACTGCTAGAAAAAAGAAAAGGAAAAGAAAACCTTTCTTTCCTTCAGTGCTGCCAGTTCTTCAAGCAAAGCAGGTCCCACGTGTGGGAGGACAGAAAGGATGGGATTGGGGAATGTGGAGCAAGGCTGTCCACACTGGGTCAGACCTCAAGGCACATCTTCTCTGAGCCGGCCAGACCTCCTGAGGAGAGACCCTGGATCAGTATCAATCACTGAATGCTGCAATCACCTCGGCTCTAAAGGCAATAATATAAAATACACCCTTCAAGATAGGAATGTGTATTTCTCAGAAGCTCTTTGATGTATTTCTCCATAACTGGAGTTGAAAACCTTCCTGATGAACTGCACCAGACCAGAGGGAAATCAAGGCAGATCCACGGTTTAGAAGGAAACCTCTTAAGAATTCAGTCAGAATTGAACTCCAAAGTTTCTGATGCAATTCATGGGTCCCACTGAGGGACACGACTGAGAAAAGTCCCCAGGTTCCAGTTAGAGCAGGAAATTGGAGGCAGAGATAACAGGTGGGGACAAAGAGAAGCCAAATCTTGGTGCCCTGGGGCACAGCAGGGTCTGTGCCACCAAGGGCTAGGAGGAGACACCTTGTCCTGAGGCACTGGGGCCTCCTGGCACAGCCCCAGCAAGGCTGGGCACTGTCACCCCTTGTGCTGCCCTCAGCATCTCCCCACATCCCAGCGGCCTCAGGGATCTGCTGGGACCAGTCCCTTGGTCAGGAATGGCCCTGGGGGCTCCTTCATGCTCCCAGGGACTGCAGGTTTTTCAGAGGACTTTGGGTTTTGCTTTTGCCTTGGAGTCTCTGAGAGCTTTGTGCAATCATGGCCTCCAATTATCTGCTTTAATTAGCTTCTTCAGAGCATTTGTCAGGAACATTACTGAGTGGGGCTTATTAATGCTTCCAGATACTTCAGTGTCCTGGGTTGGTGTTTTGTCTGCTCCTCTCCCGCTCCCACACCTCGCTGTCTGCATGGAGCTGCCGCCGGTGCCCTTTCTCCCCCCCTGGGGGGGTGGTGCCGGGGCTGTGCTTGCTTGGCTTGCCCTGCTGCCCCGGCTGCTGCTGCTGCTTGCTGCGCTAGCTACCCCGGCCGCTGCTTCTGCCCCGCTGCTTTTGCCCTATTGCTTCTGCCCCGCTGCTGCTGATGCTGCCCCGGCTCTGCCCTGGCTGCTGCTGCCTTCCCCTCCCCCTTTCTCTCCTTCAGCTCCAAGATCTGTACCGGCTCCAGACGGGACCTGAGCATCAGAGACTGCCTCCGGAGCCTGCTCAAGAAGCTTCTCGCCCTTCCCAGCAGCGACCGTCTCTCACTTCGGTGAAAACAGTTCTTTTGTCATCTGGGATTGTACTTTCCTGTTGCTGGGAAGTGTTTTTCTTGTGTTTGTTAATAAACAAGTTTTTTCCACTTTTCCCCCCGAGTAAAATTCTCTCCGAGCCCAGTAGGGGGGAGGAATTGTGAGGGGGGTTTATTTTGGGGGGCTCCTTTGGAGGCTTTCCCCCAGTTTTGTCCTAAATTTGGACATTCAGGTTTCTAAAGTTACTTTCCTTTTTCCTTTCTTCTCTGATTCTCTGAGAAGTTTTTGGGAAATCATGGCCTCCCATTCTCACCTCCAAGGAGTCCAAGAGGAGCCTGTGTTGGGGATGGACCTCAGTGAGACCCATTAATGCTTTGAGACACTTTAGGTTTTTCTTCTGACTTGGACTCCTGGAAAGGTTTGTGCAATCTCATCTCAGGCCCTGAGGTTCTAGTGCTCAGTACAAAATGCACCACGAGGCTCACTGGGATCAAGCAAGTCCTATCAAACTATGGCTCTGCCTTGATTTTTCTCTGGTCTAGTACAGTTCATTAGGAAGATTTTCAACTCCATTTATAGAGAAATATTTCAAAGAGCTTCTATGAAATATGTATTCCTATCTTAGTGGGTGTCTTCTATAGCTGTTCTCTTTTGGGAAGAGGTGATTGCAGCATTCTGTGATTGATAATAATCCAGGGTGTCTCCTCAGGTTGTCTGGCCTGCTCAGAGAAGCTGTGCCTTGATATCTGACCCAGTGTGGACAACCTGGCTCCACATTCCCTAATCCCATCCTATCTGTCCTCCCTCACCTGGGAACTGCTTTGCTTGGACAACTGGCTGCACTCAGGCAAACAGGGTTTTTCCCTTTTCTTTTTTTGAAGCAATCTAAAATTCCTGAGTTCTCCCATTTCAAACAGACACCGTCCTTAAGTGTGTGCCAAGCCCAAGCTGCCACCAAGGAGGTTTCTCTTCCCAAGGCACAACCCTGCAAGAACTCTTTTAGACCTTTGGACTCCTCAGTCCCACGAGGCTTTGTTGTGTCACCATGGCCCCTTGGCTCTGTGAGGTTCTGTAGTGTCACGGTGGAGATTTGGTTCCAGGAGGCCCTGCTGTCATAAGGGTGTCCTTGGTTCTATGGGGCCCCATGGTGTCATATTGGCCCTATGGTTCCATGGGGCTGAACAGTGTCACAGGGGTTTCCTTTTCCCTGTGGCAATCAGCAGCAAACCCCCCTGGCAGGGCCAAATGCCTGGGAAGAAGGAGGAGGGGGACATTTGGAGTGATGGTTTTCATCTTCCCAGGTAGCAGTGACGTGGGATGGGGCCCTGCTGTCCTGGAGAGGATTCAACACCGGCCTGCCCATGGAGGGGCAAGAGACAACAACCTCTGTCCATGGAACTACAACAGCAGGGAAGTCAGGCAGAAGGCTGGGCTTAAAAGACTGTCACCAGCACAGAAAACATCAATCTGAAAGGAGAGATGAATGATATTGTCTTTACAAATCATTTCCTGAGTGAGGGATGAATGTTAAGGTCTTTGAAATTGTCCAAAATTTTTCTGCTGCATTTGGACAGCAGGTTTATTACTGGGCACATAGAGCTTGGCTTCTGAAACAGACAAGGGTCTGCACAAGGCTGAACTTTAGGGGAAAATGCCAGGTTCAAGGGGGATATGGGGCAGGTGAGTCAGAAAGGCTGTACCTTCCCTCTACCTTGACCAGTGGGGAAAGGAAGAGGGCAACGTGTAGCCAGGAGTTTAAGCTAAAAGGAGGCTGCACCCTCTGAAACCTTGAGAGAGAAAACCCTGCAGGAATGTCCTCAAGTGAACTCTCTCTGTTTATTCAAATAAAGTGGAAGGACTCCTCTGTCTCATTTTTCGACATAAAGCTCTGGCATTTGTGGATTTTCCTGACAGTGACAACATGGAATCTCATGGAACCAAGTGTCCACAGTTTCATGGTGCAGCCTCATAGAGCACTGGAGACCATTGTGTCAGAATGGGAAGACATGGAACAAAGGCTCCACTGTGACCTAGCCAGGCATCATGGAATGCACGAGATCATTCTGATGGAATGGACACTCATGGAACCAAGTGCCCACTGTTTTACAGTGTGGCCTCATGGAATGCTGGAGACCATTGTGCTGCAATGGAAATGTATGGCACAAAGGCTCCTCTTTACCCAGCAGGGCCTCCATGGAATCCAAGAGACCACTGTGATGCAATAGAACCTCAAGGAGCAAAGGGTCAATTGTCAACACATCAGGCTCTTGTAAAACTAAGGAGAACATTGTGATGCAATGGATTTTCATGGAACCAAGGCCCCATTGTGGCAGAGCTTGGCCTGATGGAAACCCAGTGCCACTGGGACATCTCCAGCCTTGGAGGATGCAAGTGTCCATTGTGACAGAGCACAGCCTCATGAATCACAGGAGAGCACAGTGACACAATGGCATCATGGGGAGCCTGAATTGTTAAAACCTATATCTTCATGAACAAAACTCTCTAACTAGTTAAAGTTAGAAAGTGGTCTGTTTATTAAGATGCCAGCAAGCTGCACGGGAGTAGTCCCCTTGAGACATGGCAGCCTCATACAAGGTTCCTTGCCTTCTATTTGTTTCTCAAAATCTTACATTCTATGCATATACAGAACCCCAGCTCCTCTCATCCCCACTCCATATTAAAGTGAGGCTGTTAGTCCTTCACATGTGCACAATTCTACTCTTGAGTTGGGTAGGTGGTCTCAAATTGGGTCAGTGGTCTTGAAAGATGAAGTAAGAAAAGTCTTCATCAGGTCTCCCTTGACCTTTTGGCACAATCTAAGGTCCTCTGCTTGGTGATAGATTGGTATGAAGTTCAGGCGTTAGCCATTGTTCTACTGGTTTCAACCTGTTCTTACAGTGGTTTACTTACTCCATCTATTTCTATAAACGAAACTGAAAAAAGCTCATAATTGGAAACAATATCTCTATTATCTTTAGTTTAAGCATCTAATAATCATTAACCTATCACTTGTTTATCTGACTTACACCCTGATCAATATGAACTGCTTCTTACCCTGAGCTACAATTTTAACTCTTTAAAATCATGATTCAAACAATGTGTTAATTGTAAACAGAGTGGGTACTCATGAAAGCCAGGAGACCATTATGACACAGTAGAATTGCATGGAATCAAGTCTAAATTGATACAAAGAGGGACCTCATGGAACCCAGGAGACCATTGTAACACTGTGGAATCTTATGGATTCAAGTGTCCACACTTTCACAGCACAGCCTCATAGAGCACTGGAAGCCATTGTGTCACAATGGAGAAATGTGGAACAAAGACTGCATAGTGACACTGCAGGGCCTCATGGAATCTGAGAGACCATTGTGATGGAATGGAAACTCATGGATTCAAGTATCCACTGTTCCACAGTGCGACCTTATGGAACCAAGGAGACCATTGTGATGCAATGGAATCTCAAGGAAACAAGACCTAATTGTCAACCTATTACCAATAAGTAAAAGACACAGAATCAGCAAGGTTGGAAAAGACCTTGGAGATCACCAAGTCCAACCTGTGCCCTGACACCACCTTGTCTCCCTGAGCCTCTTCATCTCCACCATAAACAGCCCCAGCTCCTTCAGCTGCTCCTCACAGGACTTGTGTTCCTGACCCCTCACCAGCTTTGTTGCCCTTCTCTGGACACGCTCCAGCCCCTCCATGTCCTTCCTAAATTGGGGGGCCCAGAACTGGACACAGGACTCGACGTGCTGCCCAACCAGTGCCGAGCACAGGGGAAGAATCACTGCCCTGGTCCTGCTGGCCACATCATTCCTGATCCAGGCCAGGAGCCATTGACCTTCCTGGCCACCTGGACAAACTGCTGGCTCATGCCCAGCCTGCTGTCCATCACTGCCCCCAGATCCCTTTCTGCCTGGCTGCTGTCCATTCCCTCTGTCCCCAGCCTGTAATGCTGCAGGGGTTGTTGTGGCCAAAGTGCAGGAGCCAAGACTTGGTCTTGTTAAACCTCACCTTGTTGGATTTGGGTCCTGGATCCAGCCTGTCCAGATCCCTCTGCAGAGCCCTCCTACCCTCCAGCACATCTACACTCCCAGCCAACTTGGTGCCACCAAGGTTCCATGAGGCTGTAGAGTGTCACAATGATCTCCTTGATTCCATGAGGCCTCGCAGTGTCACAATGTCCCTTTGGTTCCATGGGAGCCGTGCAGTGTCACAATGTCCCCTGGATCCTTGGGCCCTGCAGTGTCACAATGGTGCCCTGGTACCCTAAGGTCCTGCAGGCCCTGCAGTGTCACAATGGATCCTTGGTTCCATGAGGTCTCGCAGTGCAGCAATGCTCTCCTTGGTTCCCCCGTGTCACAATGGCCTCTTTTCCCAAGGGACACCTTGGTGTCAAACATGTTTCCTTCATTCCATGAGTCCCTGAGGAGCAGCACTGGTCCCTTGGTTCCATGGGGCCCTGCAGTGTCACAATGGCCCCATCATCACACGAGGTCCTGCTCTGTCACAATGCTTTGCATGGTCCCACAAGGCCCTGCATTGTCACTGTGGCCTCTTGGTTCCATGAGGCCTCCAAGTGCCACCATGAATTCCTTGGTGCTGCAGTGTCACAATGGAGCCCTGGTTCCACAAAATCCTGCAGTGTCACGAGGGACCCTTGGTTCCATGGGGCACCACAGTGTCACAATTGTTCCCTTAGTTCCAAGAACCCTTGCAGTGGAACAATGGCCCCTTGATTCCATTGGCCTCAGGCTCTCACAAGGCTCTCCTTGGTTCTGCAGTGTCACAGTGGCCCCTTGGTTCCACAAGGCCCTGCAGTGTCACAGTGGCCTCTGTGGCTCCACCAGGACCCAGACTGTCACCATGGATTCCTGGCTTCCATGTAGCCCCACAGTGTCACAGTGGCCCCTTGGCTCTGTGGTGCCATGTCATACACAGTGTCACCATGGTCCTCTCAGTTCCACGAGGCCCCACAGTGTCACAATGGCCCCTTGCATCCCCAGGGCCCTGCAGTGTCACAATCATCACAGCATCACCCAGGCTAGAAAAGATTTTTTAGAGCATCGAGTCCAACCTGTGACCTAAAACCACCTTGTCCCCCAGACCATGGCACTCAGTGCCACATCCAGTCTATGCTGAAACACTTCCAGGGACAGTGAGTCACCCACCTCTCTGGGCCGCCCATTCCAATGCCCAATCACCCTTTTTGTCAGGAATATTTGCTAATGTCCATGCTTAAACTTCCCTGTGTCATATTAAGGCTTGTCCTGTCACTGTTCTCTGGGAAATGTGCCTGATCCCAGCCCGGTGGTACCCTCCTGTCAGGGAGTTGTTGAGAGTGATGAGGTCACAGCTGAGCCTTCTCTTCTCCAAGAAACAATCCCAGCTCCCTCAGCTTCTCCTCGTGGAACTTGTGTTCCAGACCCCTCACCAGCCCTCAACAGCCCTTCTCTGGACATGCTCCAGTCTCTCCATTTCCTTCCTAAATTTGGGGCCCTGAACTGGACCTTGCTCTTGAGGTGCTGCCCAACCAGTGCTGAGCACAGGGGAAGAATCACTGCCCTGGTCCTGCTGGCCAGATCATTCCTGATCCATAGGAGTCCCATGATTTGAATGACGGGAATGGTAGGGATGGGCTGTGATAATGTGTTTTGATTGTGAGCCATGAGAAGTCTTGATTTTCATATCTATTCAGACTGCATTAGAAGGTTCTGGGGATAAATATCATTTTGACATTGCTGATATCAATCTATAAAGAGGAAAAGAATACTAAACAAAATCCATTTCTCTCCATTATTTTCAAGATAGTATATTCACTTGGAATAAACTTCTGAAATCTGTCTAAGTAACCACAGAAGAATTGAAAACTTAAATAATTTCCAGGGGCTTTACTTGTTTGGGTGTTTTGAGCAAATATTTATGAGTCCTTGTCACTGAATTTCTGAACTGAAGAGCTCAAGAAAGAAGAGGCTTCAGAAAAGTAAAATTCACTAGCAACCTCCAAGTGGCTGAGGATCCATCCTCATCAGAGCAGCAATGAACAGCAATGGGCACAGCTTTGTGGCTGCCCCAGCTCTGGGATGGGCCCTGGGCCTGGAGCAGGAGCAGCTCTGCAGGGCCCCAAGGCTGGGGCTGTTGTGCTGGCCTGGGCAGATGGGATGGCAGCAGGGGCTGCAGAGCTCTCAGGAGCTCAGGGAGAGGGGAGCAGGGCACACAGGGAGCCTCCTTTTGCCTTGGCCAAACACCTTCTCGATGACCACCCCAAATGGCCACACCCACTGACCACACTGTGCTAACCACTCCCATTGACCAGAACCACTGACCACACCCAATGAACACACCCATTGCCAAGACACCAATGCCCATACCCTCACTGACCACAGCCTACCGAATTTTCTCACTCATGACATCCACAGCCCACATCCCCTGACCACACCCTATGACCACTCTGCACAGCTTGGACCCCCTGACCACACCCCAATGACCCAAAAACTGACTGTACACCCACCAACCACCCCCAATCACAGCACCCACTGACCACACCCACCATCCACACAAGCTGCCCACATCCAGTTACCAAACTCCTGGCCACACCCACCTGACCAAAGCCGCTGACCACACACACTGACCATAACCTGACTCACTACACGCCACTGACAACACCCAGTGACCACATCCACTGACCACCCCAATGACCATGCCCACGGACTGCACCCATTGACCACACCAAATAGCCACTCCAGTGACCACGCCCAATGAGCACACCAACTGACCACATGTCACTGACCCACCAACTGTCCACACCCACTGGCTGCAATCCACTGACCACACCCACTGACCACCCAAACTGACCACCACCAATGAACACACCCACTGACCAAACCCACTGCCCAGACGTCAATGCCCACACCCCACTACCCACACCCACCGACAGTACCCACTGACCAAATACAGTGACCACTCCCACTGACCAAACCACATGGACCTGCTCAGTGACCACAGCCACTGACAACACCCTTGGCCCACACACCACTGCCTACACCCCACTGACCACACTCACTCACCACACCCACTGACCACTCTGCCACTGACTGCAGCCAATGACCCCACCCATTGATCACCCATGACCACACCAATTGACCATCCAAATGACCACACCTATTTACCATGCCCCACTGACTTCCCAACTGACCACATTCACTGACCACAGCTGCTGATCACAATCTACTGTCCACACCCTCTGCCCTCAACAACTGCCTGGACATCAATGGCCACACTGCCACTGACCACACTGCCACTGACCACATACCACTGACCACCTCGAGGGACCACAACCACTGACCACACTTCTACTGCCCACTCCCACACACCATACCACAATGACCATCCACAGACCACAACCACTGACCACAACTACTGACCATGCTGCACTGCTCACACCCACTGACCACCCCTAACTGAACATCCCTACAGCTACCTTCAAAGTGACTGCACCTACTGTCCACACCCAGTGACCACAGCCAGTAACCACACCTTAATGCTCACATAGCACTGACCACCCCTCACTGACCACACCCACTGACTGCACCCCACTCACCTCCCAAATGACCAAACCTCCACTGAGAACACACACTGAATACCCCCACTGACCACAACCACTGACCACACCTTCTGTCCACACTCACTTGCCACATCCACTGATGACACCCCACTGACCAACCCTGCTGGCCACATCCACTGCCCACATCCCCCTGCCCACCCAACTCACCACATTCCCTTCCCAAGGGCCAGGGGACAAGGTCCAGCAGCTCTGCTGGTTCTGCAGAGCCACAACAGCCCCTGGTTCCATGAGTTTCTGTACTGTCAGCAGCAGTTCCTTGGTTCCAATGATGGCCTGCTGGGTCACAGTGGATGTTTGGTTTCATGAAGTTCTGCAGTGTCACCATGGCCTACCTGGTTCCATGAGCTTCCCTGGTGCCAAAATGGACTCCTTGGATGGGCAGGGTAACAATGGACCATTGGCTCCATGCAGCCCCACTGGGTCACCATGGACTCCTTGGTTCCATGAGGTTCTGGTGGGGTTGTGTCAGGGTCCACACCACATGCGGAGTCCTGATAGGTTCTTTTAGGGATCTCAAAGCGCAAGAGACACAACAGGGGACAAAACCAGTTTACTTTTGCAAAAGATGCACTTTTATTTAGTGCCAACAGAATGCGATAGAGGGACGGAGAGAGAGAGAGACAGACAGAGAGAGAGAAAAGGGGTTGGGATTATAGCTACCAGACGGGCAGACGATCCTCGTGGAACCAGCCAATAGATGTCCGTTGCCGTCCGGGGAGATCTCAGGGGTCTTCTGTTTGAAGGTATGTTTTATAGTCTTTTCCAAGGCGTCGGGCGACTGGCCAAAAGGGAGGAAGATTTATGGACTATTGTATGTGGAGATCGTTGCTCAAAGAAGCAGGTGGAAACAGGACGGTCAGTCCTGCAGCAGCCTGCATAGGAGCAACACCCCGTGACCAGTCCATTGTTCTCACACCTGAGGGAGCAGATCGCCCTTGGTTGGGATGGGCACCAACTGAGAACAGTCACTTGGCATTCCTCTCTTCCCTGGCCAGCGCCTTTAAACTGCAGTTCTTTAGGCCTCAGGCGAGGGTCGTTGGGCAGAACAAACAAGAGGCTCAAAGATGGACTCTTACACCACCCCGTGACCAACGAGTGTCGCTGAGGATCTTCAGCAGTGTGATGTTGTGACGATGTAGCATCTTCAGGACCCGTCATTGGTAGCATATCCCGGAAAACAGGGACAGAAAAATCAGGGATAAGAGGGAAAGAGGTAAGGAAAAGGAAAGAAATAGACACAAAATTAATGGAGCAAAATTATCACAAGAAATTGATTGAAAAACAATTTTTCATAACAAATTGAGAACAATTTTTTAAACAAATTAAAATCATAACAAATTGAAAAACAAATTTTCAAACATATCACAATCATAAACCAATCAAAATTAATACAAATCAATAAAATAATTTTCAAACAATTATTAAAGCAAATCAATTAATAAAATAACTTCCAAATAATATTAAAGGAAATCAATGTTGATTATAATATGGTTAACAAAATTGATTAAAACAATTGTTTTTGTAAAACCATTTTCAAACAAAAAACTTAACATTATTTAAAACTAATAATACCAATCATACAAACACAAAAATGTGAATGATTTTTTTTTTAAATTCACTGCTACATTTTCTACAAACACTAAATGACAAGCAGTTTTTAAGCATGCAAATCCATTGCTCATACACCCCAATAGCTCCTTTGGATAACTTTCAAAGTTACAGACATTCTGATCTATGTCTAAGCAAATATCTTGAGCTCTGATTGCATTACTTCTACAGATAAACGCTTGTTGTTTCCAGACAATGTAATTTTCCAAATTAATAGTTTGTTACTTTTCACCGATTTGACAGGCCCATTCTCTATGCTCAAAAGGATAGAGAATAGCTCCATCATGATTTAGCCCTAATGCAGTGATAGGGAATATTGAATGTACGGAAACATTACATATGGTCAGTGCAAAGGCTGTTGCTGTGCTTATGCTAGGGTAGTAGTTTCACTAGGATTGGAATTCTTTTTCAAAATCATGAACATTATTCCAAATTATTCTCCGAATTCCAGTAGGAAAAGTGGTTTCCTCCACTTCTCGTATAATTGAGGCAGCAACTGACTGCATCCACAATTGAACCTGGATACAGCAGAGTGCTAAAGAAATGTTAGCCAATTTATTCATTAATACTTTTAAATCAATACTATTCAAAATTCCCAATCTTGTTCCCACAACACCGGTTATGTCTCTTGTTTGTTTCTTGAGAGGATCCTCCTGGTTTTGCATTGGCAATTTGACTTGTTTAAAAGACCATGCCGAATTAAGCAATATTTGTTGTTGGCCAGTTTTCCAAATTTCCAGTTTCAAAAATTTTCAGGCTCAGTATAACCGGTGGTTGGGTAGTAGGTGTTATAACATTAACATCAAGTTCCCCTCAGTATTTTATATATTTTTTTTTTACCACACATAATTTCATAGGAAAATTGTACAACAGTTCAATTTGATTTTGAATCTTCATAAAATATGCAGGTTCGATGAGGGATTCAACAGTTAATCTTCATGCTCCATGGTATTATTTTGTGAAAAGTAAACACAACAAATCTGCCACAAAGAGGCAGGAGGTTAAAATGATGGAACTATTCAGCATGTAATGCAGATTGGAATTCTGTTAACTTCCCAATAATTTGCTGCAAAAAAGGGAGCCACTCTGTACCTCCTTTAAACACAGGACAAGAATCAGTGTAGTTGCAGACAAAGGAGGCACTCCGTGCTTCAAGCTGGAAAACATTCCAAATAACCATCAGCATCCCAACCCAAGAGCCACCCTGTCCCCCAGCAATAATTTGTTCTGCAGAAACAACATTAGTGAACAAAAAATTAGTGAACAAAAATTGTTTGGGGGAGAGAGCAGAGGCTACTTTAATTACCGAGGAAGGTTTGTCATAGCTGCTACCCAAGCTCTCAGTTTCTCTTATTGCCAGTTTTTTTACAGTTCCTTCTGTTACTGAGAATTTTTGGGCCACCCCGTCAGGGGGGGCAGTCCCAGTAGTGGCTATCTTCAAAAACTTTACTTCCTGAGAAGGTGTTTGCATTTTCTCTGAGGCAATTTGCAAGTTAGGGCTTTCCAAATGGGAGATTATTTTTTGTTGGGTATCCCCCACTACTTCTATTTCATTTCTTCCCACAAGGGTATCATCAGTATATTGACAAACAGCCCTATTGTCAGGTTTGGGTTTTTGGTTTGGCCATATAGGGGAGTTTTGCAAGTTCTGTATAACCGGTTTGAGCCCTTCTTTGGCACCAGAGGAAAGAGGGCATTGTTTTACATTTACAGGTAATTGCATAGGTGATTTATGGTCAGCAGTGAGTTTTATTTCACGTATAATTTGCAAGCAGGCAGCTTTTTGAATGTTTTCTAGGAGTTGGTTGGGATTACCAACTAAAGCTACAAGGTCTCCCCTTTCCAAAGGATTAAGCCCTGCTGCGCAATAAACTGCACACTGAGTTGGGGACCATAAGTTACATTTGACTTCTGTTGTTAAGAAACTCCCATGTCCCCAGTACCCACTAGCTGCTTCTTCTGATAATTTAGTAGCAGTGTACAGGATTTTTGTAATGGTTATTTGTGGGTCAAAATTCTCATCATTGATAAAATTGTATTCTGTTTTAACCAAAGGTCTCAAGCTAGGGCAGCAATATTCCCCACTATTTTTTATCAGAGTCAGTTCTTTTTGAGGATATATTTGATTAGTTGCTTTCTCTTTTGTTTCTTTTGGCAAATCAGTGTGTTTTAAAGTGTTGGTGTGTTCTTGTCTTAGGGCAGCTCTTAAAGAATGATTCTCATCTCTTAAAGAATGAATCTCATCTCTCAAAGCATGATTGTCATTCCTTTCTTCATCTAATTGTTTTTGCAAAATTTCCACTAAATTTTGTAGGGAGTGAATAATTGCTCTTTCTTCACTTCTTCGCGTAAAGCGAGTTTCTATAGCTGCCGTAAGACAGCTGAGCAGAGAATGGTCTTATTTTTGCCCAGTTTGAATTTTGTTTCATGTTGCAAAGAATGTATCCTATCAATCACATTTTCTAAATTAAACCAGTTACTGTATGCCCAATCTTCTCCCCCTTGGGAGGGTCTAGCTTTGTACTTAGCTAGCAAAGCATAAAAAGCATTTTTATCTTCTTCAGACATTTTTACGAAGGGACTAAAACTACTCTCAGGGAGGCACACTTAAAATTACACAAAAAGCACAGCTAAAACTGTGTTTCCCTTCTCGTCCCTGGAGCGGGTGAAGAGACCACACTACTTGGGAGGTACTACCTTAATTACAAAACAGCTTGTCTCTTCGCAATCCCAAGTAGTCAACAACAAAACAACAAACACCCAGCCTTTAGCTGAGGACAACCCCTTTCTTCCCTACCTTGGTTAGGGGTCCAAAACAAGAAAACACCCAGCCTTTAGCTGAGGAAAATCCCCTTTCTTCCCTACCTGGGTTAGGGGTCCAAAACAACAAACACCCAGCCTTTAGCTGAGAACAATCCCCTTTCTTCCCTGCCTGGGTTAGGGGTCCAAAACAACAAACACTCAGCCTTTAACTGAGGACAATCCCCTTTCTTCCCTGCCTGGGATAGGGGTCCAAACAACAACACATACACTACAAAAACACAAGTCCCATCTTTTGCACAGTTGAGATCCTTTACAAAAAATTCTCCGATAACTGAAATGGAGTTGATTATCTACCTGGGTCTGTGTGCAGATTGCGGGAAGAACCCAATACCACCTCCCTTGCTTTCCAACACTGTTCAGTCCTTACAGTACTGACAGGCTGGGTGCGGCTGAAATGGCACAGGTGTTCCCCTGGTACAAAGTGCACAGTAAACCCCCAACTCCTTCAGTATCAGGGAATCCTGCCGACTACGCCAATTAAATGTCAGGGTCCACACCACATGCGGAGTCCTGATAGGTTCTTTTAGGGATCTCAAAGCGCAAGAGACACAACAGGGGACAAAACCAGTTACTTTTGCAAAAGATGCACTTTTATTTAGTGCCAACAGAATGCGATAGAGGGACAGAGAGAGAGAGAGACAGACAGAGAGAGAGAAAAGGGGTTGGGATTATAGCTACCAGACGGGCAGACGATCCTCGTGGAACCAGCCAATAGATGTCCGTTGCCGTCCGGGGAGATCTCAGGGGTCTTCTGTTTGAAGGTATGTTTTATAGTCTTTTCCAAGGCGTCGGGCAACTGGCCAAAAGGGAGGAAGATTTATGGACTATTGTATGTGGAGATCGTTGCTCAAAGAAGCAGGTGGAAACAGGACGGTCAGTCCTGCAGCAGCCTGCATAGGAGCAACACCCCGTGACCAGTCCATTGTTCTCACACCTGAGGGAGCAGATCGCCCTTGGTTGGGATGGGCATCAACTGAGAACAGTCACTTGGCATTCCTCTCTTCCCTGGCCAGCGCCTTTAAACTGCAGTTCTTTAGGCCTCAGGCGAGGGTCGTTGGGCAAACGAGAACAAACGAGAGGCTCAAAGATGGACTCTTACAGGTTGCCATGATCTCCTTGGATCCACAGTGTCACAATGAACCACTGGATCCACGTGGCCCTGCTGTGCCACAATGGCCCCTTGGTTCCACGGGACCTCAGTGTCACAATTGAATCCTTGCTCCCATGGGGCCTCTCAGAGTCAAAATGACGCCTTTGTTCCATGAGGAATACACAAGTCTTTTAGAAACATTGAGAAAACCCTGCCTAACACAGCTGAGAACATCTGCTTCCATTTAAATAAGAAGTGAAATCTGAGGACGGCACCAGCAGTTTCCATCTGCAACAGAGATCCAGGGAAAAGACAGGAACAGAGAATTCAGCTGGAAGACTCAGAGAATTCTGCTTACAGAGATCAGTTCTGCTCACACTGTCCGTTGCAGAAAGGTTGCTATGATACTTTGTGTCTTTTTCCTAATTACTTAAGATCAGACAAGTATCATAGCATGGATGGAAAAGGATACAAAGGAGGCTCCTTCAATCTCAGTTTATTCCATGGCGATGGTGTGGCCGGAAAGAGGGCGAGACTCTCTGGGAACCAGGTATTCAGGAGAGGGGAGTTTGAGTGGCCTTGGCTGGCTGCCAATGGGATGAGGACACAGGGGGACTCGGGTCAGAATACCCGAGCCCTCGGTGGGCTACAAGGTCACAGGGGAAGGTCACAGGACCAGAAGGAGGACATGAACTGGGGACTCGCCGGAAGGAGGTTGCAGGGTATGCTGATACATTCCTTTTACCTCATTTACCGAATTATAACACCTGTCTTTTGTCCCTGGACTCTTTCAGTGTGTAGGTGAAATAAACTACCACTGGAAACCCATACAAAGACCCTTCCTTCCTCCACCATTTCAGGTAACGAGCTGCTGTGTGTGAGTGTGGTGTTTGCTGTGTGCTTGGTGTAGCGTTCTCTTCATGGGGATGCTTCTGGAAGCTTGCAGCAACCTACCACCTGCTCGTGCTGTAACATATCCCCATCCATCTGTTTGGCCCAGAAAAAAGTTCTGCACCTTTAGGACTGGCTCTGAGAATGAAGGGGGGAAAGACACACACACAGTTTGTGTGGGCTGAAGTTTCATCTTCACATCCCTGGAATTCTTTCGCTTTCTTGGTGTGTGTTGTTCTGCAGCACGGACAGTGAGCGGGAGAGAGCTGTCTCCTTCGCTTTTAGTTGTTTTTTTAGCTAGCTGAGGCAGAGAAGTTCCCTAGACTGTGGCTGTTCCTTTTCTTGGAACTGTTCAGCCCTGCTCAGGTACAAACACCCAGAAGAACACCAGGTGCTCACGCCTGTGTCCCACTGGGACCAAGACATGGCATTCCAGCACTGGAGGGGCTGATAGAGACTGAGTGAGCCGAGATACACCCCACAAAAGGAGTCTTTCTAACCACAGAAGGAATTTCTGAATTTGCAATATCTTAAAAGCAACAAGAGGTTTCATTGTTTCATATTATTCAATTTCTTATGTGTGCGAGTACTTTGCATATTAAATAAACAGTTCCTTCCACTTTTCTCTGTTGGGAGATCAAAATTATAAAAGACGAGGCAACTGAGAGACCTTTTAAAAGATGATTTATTGCCTCATGGTGTTAATCTCGTAGAAGGATGAGACAAGAAAGGTGTTACAGTCAATGCCATAGTATCAGAAATCGTCTAATTCTTAGTTAGAATGCCTTATGTTAGTTTTTCAGCCAACCACACACTTCTATGAAACTTGGTAGCATCTTTTTATGCCAATCATTAATTGCTTTCCTTTTCGTGGCATTGCCGCAATGCACCATTTCTTAATAAATCATGTAACATGCCACAAACCTACGTTCATATATCTTAAATGTCTTATTTTTTAACAGGTTTCATTGCTAAACTGTAAAATCTTTTACTCTCTTTATTAACATATTGCTTTGCTTATGTAATGCATATCTCTGTTTACTAAAAACATATTTCTACTTGAACAACAAACGTATATCCTTGTTTCATGTTTGTTTCAATATTCTAATTCTCAAAGCCTTCTCCAATGCCTTAGATCACACATTGTTTCTATTTCTGTCTCTGAGCATGAAAGCACAAGGCCCTGAGAGCTCTCTATGCTTGCAACTAAATCTCTCCCTCTCTCTTGAACCAGGAATACTCCCTTGAGAGCTTTGTCAGTCATTTGCTGTATACACTGAAACAGACAAGGCACCATTATTAATACAACTCTTATGACAAGCAATAAATACAGATTCAATTTTAGAAGTTCTTTTCATCAAGGTGCAAAATTCCATCCATTAAACAAGTCATCTAACCAAGATCCGTGGTTAACCCTAATCTTGGAAACTCCTCCTTTTAATTGCTGTATGCTTTTATGGATGGTTTCCAAATAATCAGATCGATTCATACAACACATTCCAATAACTTCTTCACACTCGTGTCCATGTGCTAGTAAGAGAAAATCAATTGCAGCCCTGTTTTGCAAAGTTGCATGTCTCACGTCTTTGACATCAGCTAACAAACCATCAGTGCACAAGAAGTAGCATTGGTTTGCTTACTTAGCCAACAACCCAATGTATCCAACTGCTTTAATGCTACTGCCGAGGAAAGCTGGGGTAAAAGTGTGGATGTTGAAAGCCTTTTTCCAAAACCCAAGGTTCAAAATCGTCTTTACATTCTGATTCATACTGATGAACAAATCTTTTTCCTTTGCATCTACTTTCAGTGATCATTTTTATACTTGGTGTTAGCAAAGTAAGCCTCCCCAAGCTATATGTACAACCTGGTAATTGTGATGGAATCGCAGGCCAAGCTCTATCTCCACAAATAAAAAACATCCCTGGTGGCAACTGTAAAGGTGAGTCAACAGAACATGCAAGTATTGGGGAAGTATAGTTACACCAAGAAGTCTGGTTTCTATACAGTTGGTGATGAGTGGAAGCATCTTTGATCCGCAAAGACTCTTTCCCTGGATAGCTGAATTTAACACAAAAGTCCATTTTTACTGAGCTAAGAAGATCTATTTCCTGAGGTTTTGAGGATGCCTGGGAAAGGTCTCCTGCTCAATAATTCCAGGCATCTACAGGATTGTAATCCCAACTCCACATGATGCCAGTGATTTTACTTCCTAAAGCACAAGTTGTCTTGATCTTTTCTGGCCATGCATCCCCAGGAAGCCTCACTAAACAAGTGGAAAAGGGATTTTCTGGAGTTGTAGTGGCTAAACCTACAGTGTCCAAGCCAGATGCATTTGGTCAAGTCACCTAAACATTTGTTTTGGGCTGACTAATGGGCAATGTTGCACTACTAAAAGCAAACACAACAATAAAACAGTGTAAGTCTAATATTTGATTTAGTTCCATGCTTCACTTTTATCTCTAGAAAATCTTTCAACACATTTCTTTTTTGTTTTCTCCCAAACTTGCTCTCGGAGAGAACAAAGATAAGCCACTAAGTTATTTTGTTTGCATTCTACTTTACAAATTTGAATATTTCCTTATTCTTTCAAAAATTCTTTTCTGCACTCCTCTCTGAGAGTGGAGATACAGGGGCTATTTCTTTCTTCGTGACCTACTACAACCAAAAACTCAATGACTTTATACCTTGTTTCTGACTCTAAAATAAAATAGCACCATATACAGCAGGCTTTTGCTAAAGAAACTACACAATACCAGCAATTCCCACACTTTTTATTTGACATAAAAACTCAAGGTTCACAATTTTAGCAGATGGGTCAAAATACATCAGTCATTAACTAGTCTCTGTGTTTCTCACCTCTGTGGTTTTTATTACTCTGTTCATGGAGTTGTCAATGTGTTTCTGCACATGATATGGCTTCACATTCTTTGCTGGAATCCACTCAGGTCCTGTTCCTGTGGAAACATAAGCATTAACCTTTGCGCCAGGTTAGTAGAGAAAACGGACCCTCAATTTGCCCTTTCTCTGGGTTTCTAATTAAAACTAAAGGATTTTCTTTTAATATTGCCTGTGTACTATTAGAAAAATACCTAAATTGGCGGATCTGGCTTTGCAAAGGAACTGTTAAAAAAATTAAAAACAGATAAAGCTTTATTTAATTGCATCTGGGGAGTTGCCTGTCTACTCCCCCTTTCTGTTTATCTAAAAGAGATTTCAGAGTGTGATGTGTTCTTTCAATAATAGCTTGACTCGTGGCAGAGTAGGGAGTACCAAAAATGTGGCTGATTTTTGAGCTGTATATGCAGGACCATTGTCTGTTTTGATTTCCTGAGGTACTCGTAACGAAGAAAATGTTTGTGAAAAATATTGACAAGCATGATTATCTGTTCCTCCTGTGTGTAAGGAGGCAAAAACTGCACCGGAAAAAGTGTCTATTGATACATTGATGTTTTCAAATTTCCCAAAAGATGGATATTTGGTCATATCAGTTTGCCATAATGTCAGGCTTTGTAACCCTTGTGGGTTGACAGGTCTTGTGGACATAGGGGGTTGCACAAGTTGACAATCAGGACAAGCATTTATAATTGCTTTTTCTTGATCCTTAGAAACATGAAACATTTGCATAAGTACTCATGTATTTTGGTTAAAAAAAGGCATGACTTAATTTAGCTTGCTCAAAAATGTTAGGCAAGGCACTTGTAACAGCCATTGTCAATTTATCTGCTCTTGCGTTTCCTTTTGCTAAAAGTCCTGGAAGAGACAAATGTATTCTAACATGGGAAACAAAATATTTGTTAGTTCTCTGTTGTATAATTCCATAAAGACATGTAAGATAATGACACAGATTATCATTGCTAACATATTTTCTAACTGATCCTTCTATTCTTCTAACAATATTAGCAACATAAACAGAATCTGTAATTAGATCAAAAGGTTCTTGAAATAGAGTGGAAAAGTTCTGATAACTGCTGCTAACTCGACAGTTTGAGGGGAGCCCTCTACTGTTTGAATGCTTGATTCCCATGGTTTAGTTTTCTGATTTTGCCATACTATTACTGATTTGTGTGTTTTCCCTGAACCATCAGTAAAGATTGTTACAGTGTCTAAAGGCACTTCACTCAACATAGGTTTTTTTCTAAACCTCAGCTTGGCTTGCAAACATCTGTGACTCAGAAAGTGGGTAGAGCAAGCACCTGAATAACCTAACAATGCAATTTGTAAGTCTTCTGAATTTTGCAAAGCCCAATCAAAATATTCTTCTTTCAAGGGAAAATAAATCACTCGAAATTCTTGGCCTACTGTAGTTAGCAATCTTGCTCTTGCTCTGATTATGATCTGAGCAATCACTTCTAACATAAAAATTGTCTTTGGCCACCTGTAAGGCATAATAAATCCACTCTATTATCAGCACTTCTTTTTCAGAAGTGTCCTATTGAAAAATGAGACCACAGAGTTGCAGTTCTTCTCCTAATATCCCTAGAAAAAAAGATTTAGAAATAGTACATCTGTGTGCTTGTCTTTGTTGAACAGCTTCAGTAATTTTTTCAAGAGCATTTTCAGTTTCAGGCATAAATGTTCTAGGAGTTTTATATTGCAGTCTCCTGTTAATGAATCAAGAAGTGATGCACGTTCATCATTAGTAATTCCCAAAACAGGTCTAATCCAATTAGTTTCTCCCAGAAGTTGCTGTAAATCTTGCAAAGTGGTACCACAAGTAGCAAGTTGTACTTTTTGTGGCCTATTGTGGCCTTTGTTGACTATTCTGATATTTGCCATACTAAATACTTGCATGGTGAGATTCCTTGTATTTTTGATATAGAAATTTCTAGTCCAGCATTCTGAACTTCTGTAATAAGACAGTCAGGAGTCTTTTGCATCTCTCCTTGGGTTGGTGCTGCAATAAGCAAATCATCCATGTAATGTAAAATCATTGCTTGAGGATATTTCTGTCTGGCTTTCTGTTAACACAACCTTGGAAAATTCACCGGTTGCTGAGTTGTTGCTGTGTTGTCACACGGTGGCACTGCACACTCATTTTTGAGTTTCCCATCAAGTCTGCATTCTGTCTCCCGTATCTTACTGGGATAGCTAAAAGTTTTTCATGTGCTAAATCAAGGTCACCATCTTTGATTGCTTTACACCTAATATCAGTGCAATCTGTCAGCTTTCAGTTGTTTTTGGACATTCTTTTAATTTTACTAGACTTAAGAGGTCTGTGGGGTGAGGAAGGAACATATCACTCTCTTGTTTTGAATCAATCTCTTCTTCAGGAGTTGAATCACTGTCTTGCTGTTGCATACTCACAACAGATTTACAGCTTTCAATTTCTCATTTTCCCCTTCATTAGCAGTTTTAGAGGCATCTAAAGGTAACACAGACATGGTAGAGGTGGCAGCTACAGGAACAGCAGAATCCAAAGACTGAAACCAACCAGGGGAGAAGCTGAAGGAAGCACTGCAGGCAGGCTGTTTACTGAAAATGTCAACAAGTATATGGCTTATTGGGAGTAATTTAGCAGCCACAAAATCTTGATGGGTGGTCACTTCATAAAGTTTTAATTCTACAGAGTCCCAAAGAGACTTGGAAAAAGCAGAGGCAAGGACAGTGTCTGCAAAATTTTTCAATGTCCAGAATAAAAGGTCTTTTGATTTGGCACAGCACGTGAATTAGATCTTATCAAAGCTTTTAAATGAATATAAATGTCTCCCTGTTCCCTGAACATTTCTTGTCCCATGTTCCCCAAAGCTCACCTGTCATCCTGTCACAGCTCTTCTTTAGACAGGCTCCAGCTGGGCACAACTGCAAGCTCAGTTTTCTGTTTTCTTTCAACAGCCAATAGAGTCTGTTCCTCCACCATTTCAGGAGCAATTAAATCCACAGATTTTCTGTTTCATTCCAGCAGCCTTTAACTGCTGCATTCGGGGCTGATAGCTTGATAAAATCAATTACTCCTCAATACAAGTGCACCAATTATTGGGTGATCAAAATTATGAGACACGGGGCAGCTGAGAGACTTTTTTAAAAGATGGTTTATTGCCTCATGGCGTCAGCGTCATAGAAGGGTGAGACATTAAAGGTGTTACAATTAATGCCATAATATCAGAAGCCATCAAATTCCTAGTTGCAATGCCTTATGTTAGTTTTTTGGCCAATCACATACTTCTACACAAGCTGGTAACATCTTTTTATACCAATCATTAATTGCTTTTCTTCTTGTGGCTTTCCTGCAATGCATCATTTTCTAACCGGACATATAACACTTCAGAAACTTATATTGATACATCTTAAACTTCTAACTAACTTTATAAAAGGTTCTCTTGCTAAACATTAAAATCTTTGACTCTCTGACTTAACATATTGCTTTGCTTACGTAATGCATATCTCTGTTTGCTTAAAACATATTTCTACTTAAATTAAAAACTTATATCCTTGTTTTTTGTCTGTTTCAATGTCCTAATTCTCCAAGCCTTCTCCAAGGTCTTAGTTCAAACCTTGTATCCATTTCTGTCTCTGAGCCTGAAAGCACAAGGCCCTGAGAGCTCTCCGTGCCTGCATTTCACAAACATTGGAACCTCCAGTCCTCTGGGACCTCTCCAGTGAGCCAGGACTGATGAAAGATGATGGAGAGCAGCTTGGGGAGCTCATCCAGCAGCTCCCTCATCCCCCTAGGATGGATCCCATCTGGTCCAGAGGGATCTGTGAGCATCTGAGTGGCTCAACAAGTCACCAGCTGCTTCCTCCTGGATGACAGGGTGTCCTGGTTTAGGGCAAATTTAGGGAGAAAATCTCTGAATGGGGTCCCTCTGGGAAACAGATTCAAGCAGTCCCTCCCTCACCTGGTTCGGGGAAATATTTCCTCAGAGTGACGTAGAAAAAAAAGCTGTTTATTTAACAGACAAAACACCTCTCAGCACAAAAATGGACAATACTAAACAGCAAAACCTCTCGCTGCTCTGAAGAGATGACAAATTCAGAATGTCCCTTCTGTGGGCTACAGCCCAGCTCACTCAGTCTGTTCTCAGTCCCTCCAGCTCTGGAAATGCCACGGCCAGGCCAGGTCTGGTGGGCCACAGGTGTGAGCTCCTGGTGCTCTTCTGGGTTTTCAGTCCAGAGCAGGTTCAAACTATTCCAAAAAAAAAGAAAGAAACCACAGTTCAGGGAACTTCTCTGCCTCAGTTAGCCAAAAACTAACCAAGAGCAAAGGAGAGCTCTCTCCTGCTGTCCACTGCAGACAACACAGTCTGTGTGAAAGATGCAGGGGAACAAGTGCAGTCTCTGATAACAAACTCTGCACCTCTTCTCTCCCCCTTCACTCCTGGAACCAGTCTTAAAGCTGCAGCACTCAATATTCAACACTAACAGAACAGACGACTGGGGATATACAAGCATCATAAATTCACCCCAAGACACAGGGGCTCTGTTCTGCTCCCTGTCCCCATCTAGCAGCTCAGAACACTTGTCCTGAGAACAACCTGGCTTATTGTTTAAAACTGAATAAAAGAAGGCATTAAGTACCTCACCCTTTTCCTCATCTTTGGTGACCATATCCCCTGCAATAAAGAATGGATGTTGGTCTCACCCCTCCTTTTGCCATTAATGTATTTATAAAATAACTTTTGTTATCCCTCACAGACTTGGCCAGGTTAAGTCCTAATTGTTAATTTGCCTCTCTAATTTTATTTTTGCATGACCTAACAGTATCCTAAATCATATCCTCAGTTGCCTGCCCTTCTGTGCAAAGGAGATGCATCCTCTTTTTCTCCCCCAGGTTCCTCCAAACAGCTGCATGTGCAGCAAGGCCAGTCAGTTTCCTTGCTGTCTCACCTTTTTGCACACTAGGACAGAATGCTCCTTCTCCCTTAAGATTTCTTCCTGGACACCTTTGTTTTTAAGGGCTGTTTCACATAAAAATCAGTACCTCATTTGGTACTCTCCAAATCTTTATGATGAATGCAGGCCAAAGTCTGCTCTCCCTGTGTCTGGGGAAGAAATTTTGTTGATGCCCTCCTTCCACACAGTATTGAAAACTCCATTATTTCATGGTCACTGTACCCCAGGCAGCCTCCGACCACCCCATCTCCCACCAGCCCTTCTCTGTCTGTGAACAGCAGGAGACAGAGCTTTCCTGGGAAGCGGCAGTGTTGCTAAAAATTCGGTCACATAAAAAAGTCCTTAACACCCATGCAGCATTAAAAAGCAGCATTCTTTATTTGGCTGGATGCTCAGGGGACAGCTCCTCCTGAAGCTGTGCATGCTGAGTACAGGAAAGTTTCTGTTTATATTCTGTGTTCTGCACACATATCCATTGATTATCCTGGAGTAAACACACATATGATAATCATTTCCCCCAGATCATTAACATATTTCCCCTCCCCTTTACCCATGTGTTCTTCTATCCTGGGAGTCTCTCTGGTGGTCGCTGATGGTCGTGGACCCCTATGTTCCAGTCAGCCTGGCTGAGTTGGCAGGACACTGAGGCTGGTGAATTCCAGTTCCCCTTCTTACACAACAGGCATTGTGTGGTTTCCAGAGGCCAGTGGTTTTGGAGAACAAGCATTGTGTTATCTCACCTGAGGTAGGCAATTTATCATCTTGTAAACTGAGGTCACAGAGTGGGCTATGACATCACAGAGTGGGCTATGTGAGGTCACTGAGCAGCTACGACATCATAGGGTGTGTCTGTGCCATGACAGAGCAGACTGTGACCTCACAGGGGGCTCTGTGACATCCCAGCAGGGCTGTGTGAGGTCACTGGGTTGGTCACTCTGCCCCAGCCCCCCTCACAGTTTCCCCAGAGAATTCCAAGGCTGTTCATGCCCAGCAGGGTCTCCTGTTCCTCTGTATCCCCCAGGTCCACCTGGAGCCACAGCCTCCCCCAAGGATGTTCCACAAATCAACCCCAGAGCCTGACACAGGGACAAGGGCCAGGGCTGAGTGACCAGGACATCAAGGACGTGGATTATCCAGGTCACTGGGACCTGGTTTGGGTTCCCCAGGGCAGGAAAGGTGTCTGGCAGCTGGAGCAGGGTGAGGGAAGGGCCTCCAAGGTGGGGCTGGAGCCCTTTGGCTGTGAGGAGAGGCTGAGGGAGCTGGGCTTGTCCAGCCCGGAGCAGGGAAGGCTGAGGGGCTTCTCATGCCAGCCTGGCAGTGCCAGCCAGGAGCTGATGGAGAACACAGAGCCAGGCTCTTCACTGGGGGCCTGGGGGGAGACAAAACACAATGGGTGGAAGGGGAATGAGGGGAGATCAGACAGGACATGTGGAAAACCTTTCTTCCCATGGGCTCCAACAGGCTCTGAGATGCTGCCCCATTCCCTGTCCTTTGGGATTTTCAAATTCACACCAAAGCAAGCTTTAAACCACTTGGTCTGACCCAGTTTCTAACAAGTTGGGCTGCAGACCTGCTGAGGTTCTTTTCCAACCTCAGCTCCCTGATGATCCCAGGAACGTGCTGCTCCCCATTTTGGAATGGCCAGAGCAGATGTTTATGGGACAGGAGCCCTCTGGGGTTGTAGCAGACCTGCAGCCGGCACAGTGCACAAGCACATCTCATAAGCTGGGGCATTTGAGTACTTGAAGAAATGTCAAAGTTTTCCCACTAGGAGAGTACAGAAATTTCCAGGAACTCTACTGATGGCAGGAGAAGAAATACTGATCTCCCCTTCTACCTGTGTTACCACCATACTGTCTATTATTCCATGTCCCACTTCTTTTGGGTGATTCCACCTCTCTTGTTTAAATGGCCATGTCTAAGGACATCTCTTCACTAGACCACGTGGTTCTATGTCCATCCCATTGCTCCCAGATTGCCTCCTCCAGTTGTTCTCTAATGTTCCACAGTAGCCAAAATATTAACTGCGTCTACACCTATCACAGAATCACCCTTTGTAATGTCTTTGTCTAAAACTGTTCCTGAATGGAAATCCCTTGTGTATGAAGAACACATCAGATAATGCTTTGACATTGCACAGAGCTGAGGGAAGAATTTTAATGTTTATTAAAATTATACGATTGTTACATTTTTTATGTTGGCCATGAAGAGAAACCTATCTATGCCTCTGAGTCTCACCAGTTCATGACCCCAAAGGACACAAACCTGATGAGCTGTGGTTTCCACTGCAGTGGTGGCACTTGCACCTCCCTCCATCCCCACAGCAGAGCTCCCTTGTCCCAGAAAGTCCCTGGCCATGCAGGGATGAAGGAAACAGGACAGGCTGTGGGGATCAGGGGCAGGGCACGGCCAGGGATTTGGGGTGGCTGTGAGCCCAGGGCAGGAGCCAGCCCTTGGCCTTGGTGAACCTCATCCCATTGTCCTGGGCCCATGGCTCCAGCCTGTGCAGATCCCTCTGCAGAGCTTCCTGCCCTGCAGCACAGCCACACTCCCACGCAGCTGGGGCTCACCTGGCAACTGACTGAGGGTGCCCTCGATGGCCTCGTCCAGATCAGCAAGAAAGAGACTGAACTGCCCTGGCCCCAATCCTGAGCCCTGGGGACACCCCTGGATGTGGCTCCAGTGCCCAGCACTCCTTGGGCCTGGCCATCCAGCCAGATTCCTACCCAGGGAACAGATGCTGCACAGGCTGATGGATCATGTTCCTGTGAGCCCAGAATATTGGCATTAGTGCAGCTGTAGCTGTGCACAAGAGAGCTCTTCAGCCACTTTCTCTCTTTTCCTCCTTCTGGGCATGGATGGAGCTCCTGACTTCAGTGTGCGACTCGTGTGTGCAATGCAGGAAAAAACACAGGACTTCTGGACAGCAAACCAATATGATTTTGCAGAAGCCCATTTATTGTTTACAATTCACCCTAATTATACATTTCTAGAACCATCACCCATGTGGGGACACACTTTACAATTGGTAATTTTAGGGCATTGATCCACCCATTCAAACCCCTAAAAGTCTGTAATTGGCAGTCTTCAGGATCTTCGTCGCCTCCTGTTATCTTGAATTTTCTAATCTTGGTATTTTGTGTTTTCAACTTTTTCTCTCCTGATTTAGCATAGTTTAAGTTCCGTGGGCCTTGGAGGGAGGTTTCAACAAGTTTTTGAAAAACTCCTAAAGTTTTCTCACCCCGTGCACCTGTTATAAACACTGGTCTAAACTAAGAAACACACAAAAACAGCTTGTGTGTGAAAGAAGCATGTGAACGAACAGTAAAATATTCAAAAATAACTAGACAGCAAAACATAGCAACTGAATAGAGATTTTGGCTGGTGCATGCAAGGCCCAGATTTGAACAGACATGTCCACCGTGGCCTAAACCTTGTCCAGCATTACTACAGTGCAAAGAGCAAATCTGGGCAGAATCGGGGCAGGGACGGTTTGGGGCATCTTGGGATCGGCACTGGGCACGAATGTGTTTTCCATTGGTCTGAGACTGTCTGCTGTGGGAAGTGAATGCAATATGCAGCATGTTTTTATGGATCTGTGCCTTCACTTAGTTTGTTTGCTCACAATAAATGAACATCCCTCTGTGTCTCTGGCAGCTCCTTCTGCAAGGAAAGCAGGTGGGAGTTGGTGCCAAGGAGCTGAAAGCTGCAGGCACAGCCTGGAGTGGAGGAAGCTCAGATTTGCACAAGGCTGCTCTGAGTGCCAGGGGTTGGATGGAGGAAATGGTGGGGTGGGGGTAGGGACAGAGTCTGATTGATTGTCAGCCATAAAGGGTTTTGATTTTCATATCTATTCAGACTGCATTAGGAGGTGCTGGGAATTAATGTCAACTGGATATTGGTGATATCAGTGTATAAGCAGGAAAGGAATCAATGTGGAAAAAAAAGATCTTCTCTCTTTTTGTTTTTAAATGAAATATGTTACAAATGGAATGAAAGCTTAGAGAAATCCTGTCTTATGCTCAGATTTCTGGCAGTAGCTCTGTTTCAGGCAACCTGCACCCAAATTGCTCTTGCTCACAAGTTCTTTAGAATGGCTGCTTAGGTCTAGTCTAAACTGAATTATTTACTGAATGGAATCAACATAAACAGAGAAGAATCTTTAAATGGACTACTTACTGCACAGTATAAACAAAAGAAGTACAGGTAAATACAAACATAGTGCACAATAAAGTTACCTATATTACAGCTAGTGAAGAAATAGCACAGACCAGGAGTCAATGTAACTTACCACCGAATTGATGAGGGAGTACACATGGAGCCCTTTCACTCAGCTTCCAGAAATGGAACCACAAAGATGCATCCAGATTGGGAGAGAAGCCCTGTCCATGTGCAGGGACTATGCAGAAGAATTCTGCTTTGTCAAAGTTTTGTGTGGCTTTTATAGTCTTTTAAGTGAAATGTGAGTTACTCAGAAATTCAAGGCTTAGTCTCCCTTCAGTCTCCAGAGACAAGCTGTTCATGGTGAGCTGGGAATTCCACCTGCCTGGCACCAGAGAGAACTCAGGACAGGACAGATGTCCGGCCTGGGTTATCTCAGCAATTCCTGAGAGGGGGAAGATGCCCTGAGTTATGGCCCAGCTGATGGACAGAACAGATGAGCTCTGCTGGACCATAGGGGAAGTCCTGCTGCAGGAACCTCATGGAACCAAGGGTGCATTGTGACATTGTGACGCCTCCTGGAACCAAGGAGACCTTGGTGACACCAATGAACCTCATGGAACCAAGGGTCCATTGTGACACTTTGGAAATACAGAGACTATTGCTGAGCACAGAACCTCATGGAACCAAAAGTCCATTGTGACAGATCAAGGCCTCATGGATCCAAAAAGAGCATTGTGACACTGTGGGGCCCCATGGACCCAAATATCTAATTGATCAGTACAGAACCTGGGGGAACCAAAGGGGCCTTTGTGACATTGCAAGGCCTCAGGGAACCAACGAGTGCAAAGGTCGCAAACATTCCTTGCAGGATTCTATTTTGGGGAAGGGGAACATCCTTGGTAGAGACTTGGGCTGGCACACAAAGAAGGAGTATGTCAGTTTGCAGTGGGGAAATTTAGGAGCCTGAGATTGCTTCCAAAAAACCAAAAAGAAACCCCCTTTTTGAGTTCCACCAGTTCTCAGATACTCACTGGAAAGGAAAATGTAAAGAACCTTAAAAAACTGAAGCACCTAGAGGCATTAATCCCCACTCAGTGTTGTTACTGACAAAGGCTCTCAAGAGACTAGTTAAAGCAGATAATTGGAGGCCATGACTGCACAAAGCTCTCAGAGACTCCAAGGCAAAAGCAAAACCCAAAGTCCTCTGAAAAACCTGCAGTCCCTGGGAGCATGAAGGAGCCCCCAGGGCCATTCCTGACCAAGGCTCCCCAGGGACTGGTCCCAGCAGATCCCTGAGGCCACTGGGATGTGGGGAGATGCTGAGGGCAGCACAAGGGTGACAGTGCCCAGCCTTGCTGGGGCTGTGCCAGGAGGCCCCAGTGCCTCAGGACAAGGTGTCTCCTCCCAGCCCTTGGTGGCACAGACCCTGCTGTGCCCCAGGGCACCAAGACTTGGCTTCTCTTTGTCCTCACCTGTTATCTCTGCCTCCAATTTCCTGCTCTAACTGGAACCTGGGGACACTTTCTCAGTCGTGTCCCTCAGTGGGACCCATGAATTGTATCAGAAACTTTGGAGTTCAATTCTGACAGAACTCTTGACAGGTTTCCTAACAAACCATGGCTGTGCCTTGATTTCCCTCTGGTCTGGTGCAGTTCATCAGGAAGGTTTTCAACTCCAGTTATGGAGAAATACATCAAAGAGCTTCTGAGAAATACACATTCCTATTTTGAAAGGTTTATTCTATACTGTTGTCTTTAGAGCAGAGGTGACTGCAGCATTCAGTGTTTGATATTGATCCAGGGTCTCTCCTCAGGATTTCTGGCCTGCTCAGAGAAGCTGTGCCTTGAGGTCTGATCCATGGTACACATCCTTGCTCTACATTCTCTAGGCTGCCGTCAGAAAAACAGATTTTTTTTCCCATTTATTTATTTATTTAATTTTTTAAACATTTTTTTATTTTTTTAAGCAGTCTAAAACTCCTAATTTTCTCCTCTGCAATCAGACACACTCCTCAGGGTTGTGCCAGTCCAAGGTGCCACCAAATCCACCCCAGAGCTGCCCTGGTCCAGCTGTGAGGGTGGATCATCATCCCAACCTGCACTGGCCACTGCCAGGGGCTGTGGCCATGGACACTGCACTGACCCCACTGCTGGGTTTGAGGACAACAGCAACCATGAGAAGTTCAAGTATTGTTGCAAACATTGGGGAGGACTGGGACATACTGGGGAACACTGGGAACCCTCTGGGAGGCACTGGGATGTACTGGGGGTGATACTGGGAAATACTGGGACAAACTGGGGACACTGAGGCTTATGATGGATGACACTCTGGGGAACTGGAAGGGACTGGGAATAAACTCAGGTGTATTGGGTGGGACTGCAGTGTACTGTGGATGAACTGGGCTGTACTGGGAGAGACTGCAGGGGCACTGGGACTTTACTGGTCTGTACTGGGGATGAACTGGGCTGTACTGGGAGGGACTGGAGGGGCATTGTAGTTGTATTGAGCTGTACTGGGCTGTACTGGGAGGGTATGGAAAGGCACTGAGGTTGTACTGGGGTGTAGTGGGGATGAACTGGGCTGTACTGGGAGGGACTGCAGGGGTTGAATGGGCTGTTCTCGCCTCTGCCGCCTCCCATTTGCCGATAACCCTGCCCATCACATCTGCAGCCAATCAGAGCGGGAGATCAGGGCCTCGGGGGATGTTCCTGGTGTCGCTGCCATCTTTTCATTTTGCCTGTAACTCCCATCATAGCCTGCAGCCCGACAGAGCCTCATTAGAGCGCCTAAAACTCTCGCCGTGCCCTGTGTCCTAAGGAGCCCAGTTAGATCTCCTCGACCACCCGTGAAGTTCTCCTGAGCCATATATGTTCCGTCCTTAGGACCTCCAGTCATGCCTTGGATGCAAAAGTGTCCCCAAGTGCATTCCCGGACACCCAGATGCCCCGTCCGAGCCACTTCCGGGACTACAGCTCCCATCATGCTCTGTGGTGCAAATAAACAACCAGTTCAACTGTGCGTACAACTCCCGTGATGCTGCACAGCCCCTTTAAAGTGTATTATACCAGTGCCTACAGATCCCATCGTTCTCTGCGCCCCAGAGAGCCCATTAGAGCCCCCCAAGTGCCCGCCTGGACCCCAGAGGGCTTCACATTCCCCTCTCTGGCCTCCAAGTGCTCCCACGGACCCTCAAATGCTCCACCGGATCCAAATAATCCGTCATAATCTCTAAATACCCCTCCAAGTGACCACCCGGCTTCCCCAAGTGTCATCCCGATCCTGAACTTCCTTCTATTTGCCATCCCCAAACCCAAATCTGCCCCAAATATTCCCCAGAAATGTCTCCATGGACCCCAAGGTGGGTCCTTTTAACATGTCTGAGAAAACTATTAAAAAGAAGACAGAAGGACTAAAAATGAGAAGAACTAGAATTAAAAAAAAAAAGGTGAAATAATAGCCAATTTTAGTCAATTAATTAATGAAAGGAATTGTGCTGCTTAGAACCAAGGACTAATAATTTTTAGTTGCTAAAAAAGTATAGGTGTTTTAATAAAAAAAGAAAAAATAGGTAATAGAAATACAGAATTTCATAAAAGGAAATATTTTATTGTATAATAAGATTGTATTATAAAGAAAAAAATAATAGGTTTTTTTATTATGTTTTGGGTTGCCATTCCATAATGGGCAATGTCAGAAATGGTGAGGATGGAGGTGAGGAGCAGGTTATCCAAACAGGATCAGAAAGCCAGGGGCTTATTAATGTCTGTGCCCAGACCTCCTAAGGAGACCTTCAGCATTAAAGTCACTTGGAGAATGATTCTGTCACTTTCTCTCTGAACTGGAAAATAAGAAAATTGTCATGTGATTAAAGATAAATAAATCATGCGGTGCACTTTGAAATCTCCTTCCTTAGCAGAATTCCAAACTGACTCCAAGCAGCTGCACAAGCCCTGGAGACTTGAAGACAATGAAAGGAAGACAAAGAGCTCCTGAGGGCTTTCTGTATTTTAATGATCCCCACGGTGGTTTTGGGGCTGAGCCCAGGAGCCCCAGGCACTGAGAGAAGGTTGAAGAAGCTGCCCAAGGAGTCAGAAGCAAAACTCCAAGTCCCTTGGAGCATCAGTGGCCCCACTGAGGGCAGGGACTGCCAAAGGCTCCCCAGGCACTAGTGAGAGCAGATCCTTGAGGGCAGGATTGCAGAAGCCAAAGGCTGTGAGCAGGAACTGCAATGCTGAGCAAGGCCTAGGCTGTTGGAGGCAACAGAAAGGCCAAGGGCTGAGCCCAGGCCTGGCCCAGCAGGGCCTGTCCCTCACGGGTGGCTCGGGGCTGTTCCTGGGGCACTGGGATGGGAGGGGCAGACAGGACAAATGGCACCAACCTGTGTGACACTGCAGATGCTCATGGGACCAAGGGCCAGTGTGACACAGCAGGGCCTCATGGGAACAAGAGGCCATTGTGAGCCTGCGGGGCTGTAACACCCCAGAACACTGAAATGCTGGGGGTGACCAAAGGTCCCTTTATTTGAGTTTGGTGCACAGCAGAAACCCCAGCCAGATATTCTCAAGAGGTCAAAATGGCACAAAAAGTTTACTGGCAAAGTATAGAAAATCAAGGAATTTTGGAAAACTATTTAATACAGAATCCAAGTTATCATAAAAAAATTCTCATAGCAGTAACTTCATAAACTTTGTCCATTTAACCTTAAAACCTTTAAATACTTAAGTAGTTGAGATACCCAAAACTGTTTCATATAAAGAGCATTAAAAAGGAAAGAAAGAGAGAAAGAATAAGCGAAGCTCTGTAGAAGGACACACATATTGTTGCCATGTCCCACCTGCTCTCCTCAGGGCTCTGCCTGCACACAGGCCCAGCAGAAGTTTTCCTGTTGGTGAGGAAAGAATGGAAACGCCTGAGCAGGTTTCCTGAACAACAGTGAACAACAAACCCCACTCAGGAACCACATTCTTAGTACAGGTTGCCTGGAATGATGTCACCTTTCTACAAGGGACACAGTGACCAGAACTGATGTCTGTAAGCAGAATTCTCTGAGTCTTCCAGCTGAATTCTCTGTCCCTGTCCTTTCCCTGGATCTCTGTTGCAGATGGAAGCTGCTGGTGCCATTCTAACCTTTAACTCCTCTTCTGAATGCAGACAGATGTTCCCAGGTGTATTAAGCAGTTGCTGCTCCATGTTCATGCAAAGCTTTTGTATCCTCATGGAACCAAAGACACCCTCATGACAGAGCAGGGTCTAATGGATCCAAGGAGACAATTGTGACAGTTCAGTGCCTCAGAAAAATAAGGCTCCATTGTGACACTGAGGGGAATTGTGGAATCAAGAAGACCATTGTGACACAGCCAGGCCACATGGAACCAATGGTCCATTGTGACAATGCAGATCCAAGGAGACCATGGTGACACTATGGAACCCCATGGATCCAAGGGGCCATTGTGACATTCAAGAACTTCATGGAACCCAGGGTCCAGTGTGACATAGTGGCACCATAGGAACAAGAGAACCATTGCTGACTGCACAGAAACTCATGGAACCAAGGGACCATGGGGAAATAGCAGGGCCACATGGAACCAAGGAGACCTGTGACATTTAGGAACCCTATGGAACCGAGTGTCCATTATGGCACTGCAGAAACAAGACCATTGTGACACTATGGAAGCTCATGGAACCAAGCAGACATTGTGACACTCCAAGGCCTCACTGAACCAGGGATACAATTGTGACACTCCAGAACCTCATGGCACTAAGGGTTTATTGTGACACAGCAGGGTCCCATGCAATCAATTGTCCATTGTGACAGTGCAGATCCCAGGAGACCATGGTGACATTTTGGAAGCTCATGGAACCAAGGGTCCAGTGTGACATAGCAGAACCTCCTGGAATCAAGGCAATCATGGTACACTATGGAACCTCATGGAATCACAGATCCAATGGAACACTGAGGAGCCTCACTGGAACAAAGGACATGGTTGATGGGACAAAAGGTCATGGACACTCTGGGGCATTTTGACACTGCAGAGATCATGGAACCAAGGGCACCACTCTGACACTGAGGAGCCCCATGGAAGCAAGCAGGCATTTTCACACTGCAGAACCATGGAGACCATTGCTGACAGTACAAAACCTCATGGAACTGAGTGGACCTTGTTATACAGCGAGGCTCATGGAACCAAGGGGCCATTGGGACACTGGGGCCCCATGGAACCAAATATTGATTGTGACCCAGCGAGGCTGCTGGTAACCAATTGTCCATTGCAATGCTGCAGATCGAAGAGACACTATGGCAGTTCATCAGCCAAGGGGAAGTTGTGACACACCAAGGCTTCGTGGAACCAAGGAGAGAATTGTGGCAGTGCAGAACCAAGGAATAATTTTGACAATATGGACCCCAATAGAACCAAGGGGCTATTGTGGAACTGTACAAGGGACATAATGAAGGCAAGGACAGCACTGATACTGAAATGTGCTGGATAGAAACTTCTGAACACAGTTTTGAGTATTTGAAAGCAAGTATTCCTTATTACAGCATAGTGGTCACACTGGTAATCCTTCATCCATTTGTGTGTACTGGGCATCAGGGAAACAGTGATTTATCACACAGGGTGATTACGTCCTCATTAGCTATCCCCACTTCCTTTGACTTTATTTGACATAATGGTATCTTTTATCACAAATCCTTATGTGGTTCATTGGGGTCTGTCTTCAACATCTGGTAAAGGTGGCTGTTCCTCGATCCCTGCTTTTGAATGATGGCAATCTCCTTGTTTTGCATAATTTCTGCATTATCAGCAGTCTTTCAGAGCTGAGCTGGCATCCTGCTTGCATTTTGAATGACTTGTGTTTGCCTGATTGACATCTTTGATCTGTTTCTCCAAGGCTGTGCTCTTCTGTTCTACTGTCCTTGTGTCCTGTCCTTGTCACAGTGCTCATCTCACATGAGGTATGTCAGCAATCCCTTCCAACCCATGGGCTTGGGGTGGGCAAGTGTTCCTGAGGGAACAGAGATGGGACAGCTGGGCTGGATTGACAAGGGGGATGTTCTATTCCTAGTCACATTGTGATCAGCAATAAACTGAGATGTGGCAGGGGCAAAAGGGTAATAGGGGATTGGTTTCTTTTTAAAGATATTTTTTTTTCAGAACACCATCTACACTTCTGCCCTTGAATAGTAAAACATTTTCCACTGATAAAATATTTCCTGTGGATTTGTTTGCTTCTGTTTGTGGTTCTTTGGTTTTTGTACTTGGTTTGGTTTTGGGGGTTTTTTATTCTGGGTAGGTTTTGCTTTGTTTTCATTTTTGGTCGGGTTTGTTCTTTTTCCCTATTGACTTTCTTCCGATGTGTAAGTTTTTTCTCCCTTTTCATGTTGCTTGGTTTGCTCCCGATGGCAAGGCAAATTTAGCCAACTCACTCATCTTGCCCAATTATCTTTTGCAGTCATCATTAACTGGATGAGTTTGGTCACAGACTGCGTGCAACTTGGGAGCATCCACAAAGGAATTGAAAGTGCATTTCATGCCATTATAGAGATAATAGAAATGTTCCCCAGTGTGGTCAAGGGCTGGTCACTGTGGGATGTCACCAGGGAGTGGCTGCCAAGGGGACTCTGTGCCATGGATGTCATTTGACCCTCATTGATCAGCCAAATTCCCACCCACCCCATGTTCCACTCCTGCAGACCAGCTCTGTCCAGTCTGGCTCTGAGGAGAGCACAGCAGACCATGTCCCAGGCCTGGCTAAAGTCTGGGCACACAACATCCCCTTCTTTTCCCTCCTATGGGGGTTCTGCCATCCCTGCCTTGTGCCACCAGTGCCTGGAATGGCTGCAGGAGGATTTGCCACATGCCCTTCCCTGCTGAGCCTGACCAGTCTGTGACTCTCCCAGTGCCCCTCCCTGCCCTGTTTGCACACTGCTTCCATGTCTGCCCTTCCCAAGTGCCCAGGATCCTCTGGGATGGCTCTGGCCTTTCCAGGGGGTTTGAGAGAGGTCTCACAGTGACACTGCCCAGCCTTCTCAACATCCCTGACACCAAAGGCCTTTTCCACATCCCTCACTCCCAGGTCAGTGCCCAGAACACAGCACAGCTCTGTCCAGGTGCTCAGGGTCGTTCAGAAGGGAGGCAGTTCTGATTTCTCCCCACAAACCCCCACCCCAATGGTCTCTCTGTGCAGTCCATGGCCGTCCTGAGCATTTTTTCCTGGAGCCTCTTTGCCCAGGCTGTTTCTCTCTATGGAATCCTACCTACAGCCCAGCAATGAATTCAGGTGTTTTCCCAGAGTTTAGTGGCCTCAAGGCACCGTTTGTGCCACCAGAACTGTGCCAGCCCCGAGTGCTGATGATGGTGTTTGTGCTCACTCGGGTTCATCTCCCCACACACACATGATGCACTGCTGAAATCTCCTCAGTACAGAGCAAACTCAGACTGCTCATTGGTCACTTTGTGTCCCTCCATGCAGGGACAAACAACGTCCTGCAGGTGGGGTAGAGGCCAGTGCTGGGTGTGGTGGTTGCAGGGGCTGGTGTGGGACAATTGCCCTGGGGCACCTTCCCAGGCTGTGGCCAGAACAAAGACACAGCCCAGGCCCTGCTCTGCTGCTCCCTCAGGTCCATGCCAGGAGCTCTGGCTGTGCCAGGACACTGCTGTGTGCCCCCCTGCACACTGCCCCTCTGCCCCAGGCACTGGGCTTTGCTTTGCATTCCTGGAGCACATTGCTGACCTTAGCTCTGGAGGAGAGCAAAGCCTTCCTGCCCTGCCCTCAGGAGATGCCCTTTGCTGATGGAGCTGCTGTGCTGGAGCCCAGCTGTGTCCCAGCAGTGCCCATGGCCTGTCCCTGCCTGTGCTCACAGCACGGACATGCAGCAGGACAGTGACCAAGGTGCCAGAGCACTGCGGCCTTACAGGCACAGAAGGGCTGGCAAGGAGAGGGTGGAGTTGGGAAGAGCAGATGTGGGAAGAGCCAGGGCCATTGTCCCAGGCTGTGCTGCTGTGCTGGGAGACTTTTCCCTCCACCTCTACTCACAGGCACTCCCCCTGCAGAGACAGAGAAGGGCTGAGGAAGGATCTTGGACACACAAGTCACTTGTTTTTAATAAAATCCACAGGAAACAGGTCTCTTAAATGTTTATGTCTTTCAAAAGAAAGGTAGATATTAATGCAGGAATGCAAAGACTAATAAAATAATATTTTTTTAAAAAGCATTTCAACAGTAGGGAAAGAATAAGATGAAGTACCAGTGCAAAATAATATAGAGAACTATGAGAAAAAATCTGAGATTGTCAAGAGTTACATTCTGATGTCTCTGCAGGAAAACAGAGTGAATATTGCTCCTGAAGATACAGTCATCATTTTCCCCAGGGTAGCCTTGAGCTCCTGGTTCCTCAGGCTGTAGATGAGGGGGTTCAGGGCTGGAGGCACCACTGAGTACAGAACTGTGACTGAGACATCCAGGGATGGGGAGGAGATGGAGTGGGGCTTCAGGTAGGCAAATGTGCCAGTGCTGATATAGAGGGATACCACAGCCAGGTGAGGGAGGCAGGTGGAAAAGGCTTTGTGCCGTCCCTGCTCGGAGGGGATCCTCAGCACGTCCCTGAAGATCTGCACATAGGAGAAAACAATGAACACAAAACAACCAATAGTTATACAAGCACCAACCACAGTAAGTCCAACATCCCTGAGATAAGATGTGGAGCATGAGAGCTTGAGGATGTGTGGGACCTCACAGAAGAACTGGCTCAGGGCATTGCCATGGCACAGGGGCAGGGAAAATGTATTGGCTGTGTGCAGCAGAGCATTGAGAAAGCCACTGGCCCAGGCAGCTGCTGCCATGTGGGCACAAGCTCTGCTGCCCAGGAGGGTCCCGTAGTGCAGGGGTTTGCAGATGGACACGTAGCGGTCGTAGCTCATGACGGTCAGGAGGGATAATTCTGTTCCAATGAAAAACAGAAACAGAAAGAGCTGTGCAGCACATCCTGCATAGGAGATGGTCCTGGTGTCCCAGAGGGAATTGTGCATGGCTTTGGGGACAGTGGTGCAGATGCAGCCCAGGTCAGTGAGGGCCAGGTTGAGCAGGAAGAAGAACATGGGGGTGTGCAGGTGGTGGCCGCAGGCTATGGCGCTGATGATGAGGCTGTTGCCCAGGAGGGCAGCCAGGGAGATGCCCAGGAAGAGGCAGAAGTGCAGGAGCTGCAGCTGCCGCGTATCTGCCAATGGCAGCAGGAGGAAGTGGCTGATGGAGCTGCTGTTGGACATTGCTTCACTCTGGCCATGGAGTCCTGCTGAAGGAAAACACAGTGAGAAGTCAGGGGAGACTTTGCTGAGTGATGTCCAATCCCTTTTTCTCAGCCCTTCCCATGCTGCTCTGTGCCACCCAATTTTCCTTTTCTCAGAGCCTTTCCTTCACCCTGTGCCTGGAGCTCTGCTTGTTGCTGGGATGAGCTGGGGCTCTGCCCATGGACACCGAGGAGTCAACTCTGCTCTGCATGGGAATGGGAACATGGGCCAGTCCTTCATCAGCCCAAACTTCTCCTGAGGCAGAGGGGCTTGGCAGCATCTCTTGTCCCAGGGTTAAAGAATAGTGATGGCCAAAGGCAGTTTGAGAGGGTTTCCTGCTGTGCCCAGGGAGATCAGAGAGAGCTGTGCAATGCAAGAGCATTGGCTGTAACTCAGTGAAGGGTGAGGGCAGCTGTTCTCTCTCTCCATCTGTCCCCAGCTGCCCTTTCTGAGATCGAGGGCAGTCACTGTGTTTGCCTGAAAATCAGCCTGACACAGCTGAGAGGGACCCACAGCAGAGCAACCTGTCTCAGCCTTTCTCAGAGTTGCAGCCCCACTCCTGGCCAAGGACACTCCTGTCCCCCAGTGTCCCCTGGTGGCAGCTCCCAGCTTGGATGGCATCCCAAGGACACACCAAGGGTCCTGTCCATGGCACTTCTTGAGGAGAGTCAGCTCATTCCCAACCTCCCAGCCTGCCTGCCCAGAGCTCCTGGGGCACAGGAGCTGGGACACCCCATTGCTGTGCTCAGCCTGCACAGGAGGAGCCCAAGGGCTGGGCCTGAGCCTGCAGCTGGAGCTCCCATTCCCAGAGAGCCTGTCAGCAATGCCAGGAGCACCTGGGCAAGGCAAGGGCAGAGAGAGCCAGCCCTAAGGAAAAGCCTTTCCCTGGCCAGCCCTGCACAGCCCCTCCCAGGCAGCACCAGGGCAGGAAATTGGCCCTCAGGCCCTGGTCAGCAGGGAATGGCACATGGCAAAAGAGATGCCCTTCATGTCTGGTGCTGCTCTGCTGGCCCAGGAGGGCACTGAGGGCCCCAAGCCCGGACTGAGGGCTGTGCTGGCTGGGAGGGGACACCAGAGCTGTGCTGCTCAGGGCAGTGTCTGCACTGCAGGGAAGGGCTGGCAGGTGTCACATCTGCCCTGCAGCAGGGCTTCCCTCAGCACTGCCTCCCTCCCTGTCTGCCCATGGCTCTGCTGCTGGAGCTGTCCCAGCCCGAGCTGTTCCTGTGGCCCCGGGCTCCTTCCCTGCCAGAGGTGACAGAGCCCATCCCAGCCGCTGGGCCAGCTCTGCCCTGCAGCTGCTCAGGGGTGCAGGGATTAAAGACCAGCTCTCCCAGGCCTGGGCACCATGGAAAGGTGATGCTGGATGGATCTTGAGGATGGAGAGGTGGAGGAACCTGCTGAGGGTCCCAGGAAAACTCAGTGTGATGGTTTAAGAGCCTCAACCCCTGCTCTAACCTGCACAGTTGAGTTTCCATTGCCACCAAGCTGGACCTGGGAAAAGTGGGAGCACAGATTCAGGAAAGAAGAGATCCAAGCACAAAATTCCTTCCCTGAATGAGCTAAGAAATATCCCCTCAGAAGTGGCCTGAGCATGAGCTGGAGCTCTGAGCAGCCCTGGCCCACACATCACCCACTGCACAGCAGCAGGACCTGGGAGGAGTTACTCCTTGCACCAACAGCTCCCCTCTGCCATGCACTGGGAGCTCCCAGGCAGGCTGAGAGCTGCCCCTGGCAGGTGGCACAACACCTGGGCTGGCCAAGAGCCCTGAGGGCTGCAGGAGCTGCTCTGCAGGACAGCCCTGGGCAGCCCTGGCTACAGCCCCAGCTTCAGCCCCTGCAGCCGTCCCTGGCAGCAGGAGCCATCCTGCCCTGTCCCTCTGATGGTGCCCAGGGCAGCCCCGCTCTGCAGCACATCCTCCTCTTCCTCTGCCTCTGAGAAACTGGGAGAGTCCTCCTGACATATCCCCCAGGCTTTGGGGTGTGCTGGATCCAGGAGATCCCCCCAGGAGCACAGGGAACATTGCCCTGCACCCACAGACTCACCATGTCCAGGGCTATGAACATGTTTCCCCAAGTGAAGTCTCAGCTCAATGTCTTCCCAATCCTGATTGCCTCTAGCCTGTCTGTGCCTGGCTCCTGTCCCCTCAGTGCCTGTAGTCAGTGCCCTCAGCCCTGCTAGGATGGGAGAGGAGCTGCTCCTCAGCAGAAATGTATTTTTGAAGGTGTTCTTGGTTGAGCTTGGGAGCTACCTCTGTGCCAGGAGCCCAGACCAACTCAGCAGCACAGACACAGCACAAGGACATTAATGACTCTCTCAGGGCTTTGGTGCTGTTTACATCAGACTCAGTCCCTGAGAGAGTGTTCAAAAACTTCTGAATAACTCAAAGTGACATTGAAACTCCAATTTTTCCTGAAGTTTTAATGGGTCCCACTGAGGGACACAACTGAGAAAGTGTCCAAAGGTTCCAGTTAGAACAAAACACTGGTGGCAGTGATGACAGGTGGGGACAAACAAGGGAAAGGTGTCTCTGATGCTCAGCAAACCTGGATGTGTTTCAGGAATGCAAAGGGCCAAGGCCTGAGCCCCAGCCCCTGGCAAGGCAGATCCTGTCCCTCCCTCATTGCTCAGGGCTCTTCCCGGGCCACTGGGCTCTGGGGATGTGCAATGCCAAGGGCAGGACCATGGGGCGGCCCCTGCCAGGCTGCTGAGCAGGGACAAGGAGGCAATGAGGCCCCAGCACAGCAAGGCTCACTTGTCCCCTGCTGGCCTCAGGCCCAGGGCCAGCAGCCATGTCCCAAGTGCTGCAGGAGTTTGCTCTGGCAGGGTCTTTCAGCTGCTGCCCATCCCTGTGCCCTCTGCAGCCCAGGCTGTCCTACGGTGTCCATGCCCTGCGCCTCTGTCCCTGCAGGCTGTCGTCATCCTCCAGCTGCCCCACCTCGCTGGCCCTTCTTTGCTGACAGCTCTGCGTCCTTCCTACCTCTGCCTGGCCACACAGAGCCTTGGGCTTGATACCAAAAGGTTAAATTCAGTTTTTACTGTGCCTGTGAACTTTCAGCACAGGAACAAGGCATGGAGAGCCTGCTTTCTCAGCAAGGATGATTGGAAGAGAAGAAGAAGACATCTGGCACAAGGGAGTAGTGATAGAAAAACAAGGACTTGAACTGGGAACTTGGGGTGTCTTTTTTGGAAATGGGTAAATTTTAATACATATGTAAGGGCTTAATATGAGAAACACACTTGCAGAATCACTTGTCCACATAAGGTTAAGGGTTATCCCTCACTGGACCTAAGGCCTGAACAAATCGATGCCCTCTTTAGCATCAAATTAATATTAAGGACTTTTATTCTGATATATTTGAGATTTGGTGACAGCAGGCCTCACTAACCAGGGAGTCAACTGTTGCACTATGGAACCTCAAGTTAACACTGTGGGAGCTCATAGAACTAAAATCCATTTTGACAGACTGGGGCCACACGGAACCTCTGGTCCCTTGTGGCACTGCAGTTCCAAGGACACCACTGTAGCACTGAGAAACGTCATGGAAGCAGAAGTGCGTTGTGACAGAGAAAGGCCTCATGGATCCAAGGGCCCATTGTGACATTGTGGGGCCACATGGAACCGATCGTCCATTGTTGTACTGCAGATCCATGAAGGCCATGGTGACACTGTGGAACCTCCTGCAACACTGGGTGCATTGTGAACCTGCAGGGCCTCACAGAACCTAGGAGTCCAGTGTGACACTGCAGAACCTCACGGAACCAAGGTGACCATGTTGTACTACAGAACTACAGATCCTCATAGAACAAAGGGTTCATGGTGACATTGTGGAACCAAGGAGATTGTTGTTGGCAGTATGAAATCTCATGGAAACCAGAAGCTGCTCCATTGTGACCAAGGGTCCATTGTGACACTGAAGAACCTCATGGTACCTGGAGTCCATTGTTACACTGTGGGGCCTTGTGAAACCAAAGGTTCATTGTGACATTGCAGGCCTCATAGAACAGTGGAGACTATTATGACATAGAATTACAGAATAAACAAGGTTGGAAAAGACCTTTGAGATCATCAAGTCCAACCTTTGACCTAACATCACCTCATCCACCAAACCATGAGTGCCACGTCCAGTCTTTCTTAAAATGCTGCCAGGGAGAGTGACTCCACCACCTCCCTGGGCAGAAGATTCTAGTTCCCAATCACTCTTTCAGTGAAGAATATTTTCCTGATGTCAAACCTAAATTTCTGCTGGGGTATCTTAAGACTGTGTCCTCTTGTTCTGTCAATGGTTGCCTAGAAGAAGAGACTGACCCCCACCTGACTACAACCTCTGTTCAGGCAGTTGTAGAGAGTCTCACTGGAGACCATTGTAGCCATTGGGGCCACTGTAGCACGGCAGGGCCTCATGGAATCAAGGGGACCACAGTGACAGTGTGGGGCTCCATGGGACAAAGGGGCCATTCTGACACCGTGGAACCAAGGAGAGCTTTGTTATACTACAGGGCCTCATGGAACCAAGGAGACCATGATGACACTTTGAGGCCTCGTGGAACCAAAGGACCATTGTGGCACTGCACGGCCTCATGGAACCAAGGGCACAAGAGCGACACTGTGAGCTCCAAGGGACCAAGGGGGCATTCTCACACTGCAAACCAAGGAGACCATTGTGACACTGTGGGTCATCATGGAACTGAGGGTCCATTGTGACACACCATGGCCTCATGGAACCGTGGGGGCCATTTTTACAATTTGAGTCTTTGTGAAACAAAAGGGATATTGCGGCATTTCAGGGCCTTCTTAACCCAAGGAAACCTTAGTGACACTGTGGGGCTCAACAGAACCAGGGGGCCATTATGACTCTGTGGGGTCTCATGGAAACCATGGTCTGTTGTGACATGGCAGGGCCTCATGGAAGCATGCAGACTGTTGTGACACTTTGTGGCCCCATGGAACCAAGGAGTCCATTGTGACACTGCAAGGCCTCATGGAAGCAAGGAACCATTGTGACACTATGGGTCTCCTCAGGCCAAGGGGCAGTTGTCACACTGTGTTGCACCATTGAACCGAGGATTCCATTGTGACACTACAGGGTCCCATGGAACTAAGGATTCATGTAACAGTGCGGGACCCCATGGAACCAAAGGTCCATTGTGACACTGCGGGGCCTCATGGAATCCTGGAGGCCACGATGACACTTTGAGGCCTCGTTGAATCAAGGGGCTCTGCAGGGCCCCATGGAACCAAGGAGACCCTTCTGCCATTGTGAGTCCCCATGGAACCAAGGCTCCATTGTGACACTGTGGTGTGGGAAATGCAGGCACAGAGAACTCCCAGGGCCTTGTGCGCACAGGGTCAGAGATAGAGATGGATACAAGGTTTGATCTAAGACCTTGGAGAAGGCTTAGAGAATTATAGCATTAAAGTGAAACAGAGATGAAACAAGAATATAAGTTTGTAGTTTAAGTAAAAATATACAGAAATATATAAGCCAAGCAATATGTTAAGTAAGACAGTGAAAGATATTAAAGTTTAGCAGTGGAACCTATTATAAAGTTAGCTAAAATTTAAGACATATCAATCTAAGTTTGTGAAATGTTATATGGTTGGTTAAAAATGACACATTGCAGTAAAGCCATGAAAAGCAAAGCAATTAATCATTGGTATAAAAAGACTAGCAAGCTTTGTAGAAGTATTTGATTAACTAAAAAATTATATAAGGCATTGTAACTAAGAGTTAGGTGGCTTGTAATATTATGGCATTGGATCTAACACTGTTAATGTCTCACCCTTTCATGAGGCTGATGCTGTGAGACAATAAAACATCTTTTACAGCATCTCTCATAGTATTTCCATCCCATTATTGTGGTACAGAGGAGACCCCTGTGACACTGCAAGGCCTCATGGGAGCAAGGGACCATTGTGACACTGTGGAGCCCCATGGAAACAAGAGGCCAGTGTGACACAGCTGGGCCTCATGGAACCAAGGATCCAATATGACACTGCCATTGTGACACTGCAGGATCCCAAGGAAACCAGGGGCCACTGTGACACTGCGAGGCCCCATGGATCCAAGGGAATAGGTAACAGGTCTGGTTGGCTTGGTCTGACTGGTCCAACTGCCTTTGGCATCTGGAGTGAGGAGAGAAAACAAAGGATTATTTTGTTACCAATTCAATGTGAATCAAGCAAAACCCGTTTATTTTGCCTGTAAACATGGTTTATATTTACTTCCTCCCTTGGATTACACAGTCACACATTATTTCACTGGTAAGCTCTGCTTTGTCCATGTGTCTCTTGATTGGTAGCTCCACTTTGTCCACGAGGCAGGCACGCATCTTTTTCTCAATCTAACTGGTTGATATCTTAATTGTCATTTTACTCTGGTTGACACCCCTGTGTTTGTCAGCAACTTTCAGCTTCTTCTTTTATCCACTTTTTATCCACTGAGATAACATCATGCGGAAGGTTAGGCTAGTTTATTTAGGACATGTCCATTTTCCTGTAAATATGATCCCACAATTCCCCCTTCTTTTTTTTTGAACCAGCCAAACCTTCTTTATAGCATTTTCAATCATGTTCATAATTCCCCTAAGTATACATGGCACAATCATTAATAACAACACTATTACAATCAACACAGTATGTGCCTGAATGAGAATATCTATCAACCATCCAGTAATTCCCCAACCTTTAAGCCAAGTTTAGAGCATGTAGAGATTTGTCCCAAAACTGTACTGTATCTTCACAGTGTTGGCCTTGTTGTAATTCAGTATTTGAGGTATAGGAAATTATATCAGGATATCCTGTAACCTCCTTCCTGGAAACCCCAGTTCATGTCTTCCTTTCCGGTCCTGTGACCTTCCCCTGTGTCCTTGTACCCACCGGGGGTCGGATATTCCGGTCCTAGTCCCCTCTGTGTCCTCATCCCATTGGCAGCTAGCCAAAGCCACTCCCATTCCCTTCTCCTGAATACCTGGTTCGGAGAGAAACTTGCCCTCATTCTGGCCATGCCATCGCCCTGCAATAAACTGAGACTGAAAGAGCCTCTTTTGTATCCTTCTCCATCCATGATGCGATACTGTGTCTGATCTGAAGTAATTAGGAAAAAGACACAATGTAACTGCATCAGTTGGTGCCCAATCGTGGGGCTTTCAGTTTTGGACCCCATTTGGCTAAAGTGCCTGTTTTAGGACTTTAAAAGGCCCGTTGGGCTGTTCAACTCCCTCTGTGGGTCGGACCTGCTTTTTGCCAGCGCCAAACATAGGAGGGTGAAATCGGATAACTTCTCCGTGAGAGTCGGAGGAGCCCGTTCTGGATTGGAGCTTTTGCAGAGTTACGGCGACCGCACTCCGTCTGAGGAAGGTAAAATATCCCTTCGGGGAGGTGGGAACCCCTATCTAGCCCCGAGGTACTGGGGAGGGGGGGTTTTTCAGGTGAAGTAGCCCCAAATTCGCGGGGGAGGTTTGTATCCCGCGGGGGCAGCGGCAGCAGTCCCGCGTGGAGTGGCGAGCACGTGTGCGGTGTTGTGCAACTCCGCCAGCATTTACGTGCTCAGCCACTCTACCGGCGTGTGTTGCGCTATTGGCGTAAGCACGGGCGCGGGGGATTCCCCTCGGAGGAGTTCTCCGGGGCCGCCGGTGTTGCCGTAGCGACAGCCGCGTGTGGTAACAAAGCCCAGCACCCCCAATCACCTGGGTTTGCAACGGACTGCTAATTTGTAACTTTCTGCAACAGTTAGGGAATTGTGCATTTTGTGTTTATAACATCGGAATGGGGGGGAAATTTTCTGCACAACAAAAGAGTATTATTTCTCAGCTTTAAGAAATGTTAGATGCACAGGATGTTGTAATTTCTAAAAACAGATTAGAAAGTTTGTTAGCTGGTTGTCTCGAGAAGTTATAGAATTTGAAAAGCAGGATATCCATTCAGTTTTATTTTGGGACAGTGTTGGAAATTTATTGACTTCTAAAATACAGAAAGGCGATACCAAGGCTGCTTTATTTTTGCCTATATTTCTAAATATTCACAAACACTTATCACAATTAAATTCGGAATCTTCTGTCCCTGAATTAAAAGAGAAATCAGAAATACCTCAAGAAACTACTAATTCTAACAATCCCCCCAGTTATACAATGTTGCCGCCGGAAACTTCTAATTTAGAAAATCACCTTTCTTCAGTGCAAGGGGGAAAATCTGTACTAACTTCTAACAATATGCCTTTTTCTTCCAATAACCCATTCCTGCATCCAACTCCCATTTCTGCTCCATATCTTCCCAGCTATGTAAACCCATATTTCCAAGCTGCTATTTCTATATTGACTTGTAACTATCTTTCTAACACAGGGACAGAAAACAATAGGAGCTCTGTGAGGGCTGAGACGGGGGGAGGGGCAGCAGGAACGCAGGCAGAGACACAAAACCATTTAACCCCTAACTTGCTGAATAACCCTCCTCAGGTTTTTGATGCAGCACCAGTTAGTTATGTGGGTAGAAGGAATGGTAGAAGAAGCTACAAGCCATTCTCATACCAAGATAAAAAGGAAATTTGTAAGTGCAAAGGGAATTTGGGAGGCAAAGTGAAATATTTAAAGGGATGCTAAGAACAACTCTTTTGTCTAATGAATTAGTTCCCCAGGATATAAATGACCTTTTTATGTGTTTGCTAACTCTAGCTAAATATGAATTATGGCTTAATATTTGGAAACGTTCTTTAAGCAGTCTTTTAACAGAGCTTCACAAAAACCCTGAGCATTCCAAAGATCTGGATGATAATGAAATTACATTGGATCATTTATGTGGGGAGGGTGAAATTCATTGCCCTGAAAAGCAAGTTTGGTTATTATCTAAATTTATTTTGAATAAGGTTTGTGATGCAGCTGAAAAGGCTTTTATCAAATTACCTACACCTGAAGTAACTACTAGTTATGTTCATATTAAACAGCATTCTTCTGAGAGTTTTTTAAGTTTTATAGATCGATTAAAGACACAGGTGGAACGCCAGGTGCAAAATCCAGCCATGCATGCAGAACTGATTAAGGAATTAGCAGAGAAGAACGCCAATCAAGCATGTCGCAGAGTCATCTTGAGCTTACCACTGCATCCAGACCCGACCCTGGCACAGATGATAGAAGCATGCACACGCAAAGCAGAACTGCTCAGTGATCCTGAGAGGAACCCGAGTCCAGCACCTCCTAAGCCTCCAGCACCTCAACCACCACAGATGAAGAAGCAGCACATGTCATCACAGCAGCTAAAAGAGATCACCTGTTTCCAGTGTCAGCAGGAAGGACATTTTGCTAGGGACTGTCCTCAGAACAAGAAACAGAAGAAGATCAGTGAAACAAAAAACTAGAATTGAGGCGCTGGCCTGCCATAAACACCATAGAGCGCCAGGATATAAATTCTGCAGGCTATACTGTAGCAAAAGCCTCTCTCTTAAAAACAAAGGGGGAGGGTGGAAGGGACAATGTGGGGATAACAGATAATATAAATGTTAAATGTTCTTTTAACCAGGTCAGGCAGTCCTGTGGCTGTGTAAGGCTCCAGACTACCAAAGGTTTTCATTTCAGATCTGCTGAGTGGACCATCATTACAGTGGACATCTCAAGCCCCTTAATTGACATGACGGTTTGCCACATGGAGAGTGAGTATTTTGTTGTGGGAGACACTGCACACACACCTTTAGCAATTGAAATAGCTCCTATGATCATGAAGGGGAAAATATCCAGTGTTATAATATTAGCCCGTTGCTCTCAAGCACCTTTCTATTTGTGTGAGGGGCAAGTACTGGCCCAAGCCCTTTCTATTCCAGCAGACATCACAGCAGATGATAAGTCACCAGAGGTTTACTGGGCAGAAACAGTAAAGGAGGAAAAACCTTCTCTAGCATGCAACATGACACATGGAACAGATCACCTACATGTGCAGGGTGTTCTGGACACGGGATCAGATGTGACAATTATTCCTGAAAACTTTGGCCTTCACATTGGGAATTGCAACCTGTGGCTGGGCAGCTCCAGGGTATAGGAGGAGTTAAATTGGCAAAAATATCAAAACGCATTGTACAAATTGAGGGACCAGACGGCAAATTGGCCAGTGTTCGTCCGTTTGTAATAGATTACAAATGTCCCTTGTGGGGGAGGGATTCCATGTCACAGTGGGGAGTTAAAATGATAATTCCAAAAACCCCTCAGGATTTTTTGGAAGCAGCCACTGTAGACTGCCAAGTCCAAAAGCTAGCATGGCTAAGTGACACACCTATCTGGACAACACAGTGGCCGCTGAAAAAGGAAAAGTTACTGGCACTTGAAAAACTTGTAGAGGAACAATTGGCGAAAAATCATATAGAAGAAACACTTAGTCCCTGGAATTCTCCAATCTTTGTAGTGAAAAAACCAGGGAAAGACAAATGGAGATTGTTACATGACCTTAGGGAAATAAAGTAATTCAGGACATGGGGTCTCCGCAAGTTGGGATGCCTAGTCCCAGCATGTTACCTAGAGATTGGCAATCGGCAGTATTAGACATCAAAGATTGTTTTTTCCAAATCCCATTACACCCTGAAGATGCTCCCAGGTTTGCATTCTCAGTACCATCATTGAACAGAGAGACTCCAATGAAGAGATACCACTGGAAAGTGCTTCCACAGGGCATGAAGTGTAGTCCTGCTATCTGTCAGTGGTATGTAGCTTCATTGTTGTCTCCTGTGCGTGCACAAAGCAGGGAAGCTATAATCCTACACTACATGGATGATGTGCTGGTGTGTGCTCCTGATAACTCCATACTCCAACACACGCTTGACCTAGTAGTTAAAGTTTTAACCTCTGCTGGATTTCAATTACAGGAAGACAAGGTTCAAAGGATGCCACCTTGGAAATATCTGGGCCTACAGATCAATGCCAAGACCATTGTTCCACAGAAATTACAAATTAACTGTAACCCTAAAACTCTTGCAGATCTTCACTCTCTGTGTGGGTCGTTGAACTGGGTCAGACCTTGGTTAGGCCTCACTAATGAGGACTTACAACCCCTTTTTAATTTATTGAAAGGGGAAAGGGACTTACTGTCTCCCAGGGAGCTGACACCTGAGGCAAAAGCTGCAATTGAAAAGGTACAGCAAGCCCTGTCTGAAAGGCAGGCTCACCGCTACCAGCCTGAACTACCTTTCAAATTCATTGTTTTGGGGAAACTGCCACACTTACATGGTTTAATATTTCAGTGGATTGAGGGGAAGAGAGACTCACTCTTAATCATAGAATGGGTCTTCCTCTCCCACCAAAGATCCAAAACTATCACACAGCCACAGGAACTTATGGCTCAGTTGATTCAAAAAGCAAGAATGAGGCTGCGTGAACTGGCTGGTTCTGACTTCACATGCATTCACCTGCCAATTAAACTTTCTATGGAGGGAAAAAACTCTCCTGAAAGGCTAACAAAAGAAATGTTTGAGCATTTGTTACAGAGCAATGCCAGCCTCCAGATATCTCTGGATAGCTACACTGGACAGATATCTGTTCACAGCCCAGCTCATAAGTTGTTTAATGAGGAATTCCACCTCATCCCTCGTGAAAAGAGAAGCAGGAGACCACTCGAGGCACTCACAGTGTTCACAGATGCATCGGGGGCCTCCCATAAGTCGGTGATGACTTGGAGAAATCCTCAGACTCAGCATTGGGAAGCTGATGTTAAGTTTGCGGAGGGGTCACCCCAGATTGCAGAACTGGCCGCAGCTGTGAGAGCCTTTAAGCAGTTTTCAGAGCCTTTTAACCTGGTAACAGATTCAGCTTATGTTGCTGGGATAGTATCCAGGGCAGAGCAGGCAGTGCTCAAAGACATGGATAATGAGCAGCTCTTTAGGCTGCTGTCAAAACTAATTTATTTAATTTCACACAGAGAACATCCTTTCTATGTGATGCATGTGAGGTCACACACGGAGTTGCCAGATGAAATCACAGAAGGGAACTGGATGGAAGACACCCTTGCAGCTCCAGCTGAAAAAGCACTTCCTGACATTTTCCAACAGGCAAAACTGAGCCACCAGCAGTACCACCAGAATGCACCAGGTTTGGTCCGTCAGTTCCAGCTAACACAGAGTCAGGCCAAGGCTATTGTAGCCACCTGTCCCAGCTGCCAGCTCCAGGCCATGCCATCACTGGGTATAGGGGTTAACCCCCGGAGCCTAGGCAGCTGTGAGGTGTGGCAGACAGACATCACACACATTCCTAGTTTTGGACATCTCAAATATGTTCATGTGATTATAGACACATATTCAGGTGCAGTTTATGCATCCGCACATGCAGGGGAAAAGGCTGTACATGTAAAACAACACCTAGTGCAAGCCTTCTCAGTGTTGGGGATCCCTAAAGAAATAAAAACCGATAATGGACCAGCATACGCATCCAAGGAGTTCCTGGAATTTGTCCAGCAGTGGGGACTGGGACATAAGACAGGCATCCCCCACTCCCCTACCGGCCAAGCAGTGGTGGAACGCACACACCAGACACTAAAACAGGTTCTAGCTAGGCAAAGCAGTTCAACTGTGTGGATGTCTCCCCAGCAAAAGCTCTGTAAAGCTCTGTTCACAATCAATTTCTTGAATTGTTCGTTTGAAACTATGAGTCCTCCTGTGGTCCATCATTTTAACAGCAGTAAACAGTTTAAATTGTCTCAGCATCCACCTGTTTTGATTAGGGATCCAGAAACATGGGAAACCAGGGGTCCCTATGATCTAGTAACCTGGGGAAGGGGCTATGCATGTGTATCAACCCCCTCAGGCCCTCGATGGATCCCCAAAAGTGGGTTAAACCTTTTGTCCCAAAACTCCAGCTACAGCAGAAGGAGATGAGAAGCAAGTAACCACTGCTTCGAAAAGAAGACACCGCAGAGGGAAAGGAAACAAAAACCTCATAAAGGAATACCCTTTAGAAAAGGACTTATAACATGTTTTAAAATGTTTGTTTTTCCTTTTAGAAAAAAGCTACCCTCCAGTTAACCCTGTGAAGAACCCCATCCAAGTTGTCTTCCTGTTAGCCCTGAACAGTCTGGCAGCGGCGTGGATCGTCCCTCAGCCACGTCAAAACATCTGGGTAACCTTGGCACAGACACTCAAGCAGGAAAACATATGCCTGTCCACTGCAGCAGCAACAGACCCTATGTCCACCTGCCTAGTAGGAGCTCCACTAAAAGTTAGTGAGTATTTAGGCAGCTATGACATACACATGCCTAATAAAACACCTGAATTATTCACTATATCACCTAGGCAATCAACACAAGTCAAAGGTAATCCTATAAAAGAGCTGCTGCCAAAATTGCCCAAAGCACACCAGGAACCCCAAGAGCTAGAGCTGCTTGGTTCCTACCCAGCAACATATTGCATTCATTTTAAAGATTATCCAACACCTGCTGACACTAAGGGTTTCCATCACATCAGACAATTTCGCAAGGAATTTGTGGCCACCAAGTGGTGTACTAGTTTAAGTCATATTCCAGCTACAGATCCAGTTCATTCAAGTCCCAAAATTCTACCAAAGGGATTGTTTTTAATTTGTGGGGACCGGGCCTGGGCTGGAATTCCTTCTAATCTGCTAGGAGGACCATGTACTATAGGGCGGTTGTCCCTGTTAGCACCCAACCAAACATTAATTAGTAATTGGACACACAAAAGCAAATTAGGTAATAAAATACAAAAGAGAAGTGCTGAAAATCTGGACCCAAATTGTGATGCAGAAATTTTCCATTGGGCTAAATCAAAAAGAATTGCTGTGTCTGTATTTCTTCCATGGGTTGCAGCAGCTAAAGCTCTGGGTGATTTAAGTCACCTGGAGTGTTGGGTGGTTAAACAGGCAAATTTAACCTCAACTGACATCAGCTCCCTCCTAGAAGATGAGAAAGTAACTAGACAGGCAACACTCCAAAATCGTGCTGCTATAGATTTCCTCCTATTACTACATGGGCATGAGTGCCAGGAATTTGAAGGACTTTGCTGCCTGAACCTGACTTCAAAAGCTCCCAATGTCCACGCTGCTCTGCGAGATATGAACCACCTGATTGGACAAGTGAAGCAAGAAACAAAGGACTGGTTTAATGAACTGTTCAAGGGCTGGGGGTTTTCTGGGTGGTGGACTTCCATAGTCAAAACCATTATATTATTTGTTGTTATTCTTTTCCTTGTAGCGATAGCATTTGGTATCCTACGTCATTTAATATTTAAAGCCATTAATGGTATAATTTCTTCTACCTCAGCAGGCAATCATATAGAGATGGCAAATATAAAACAATCTAACTCTCCTGCTTATCACAAATGGTGGGCAAAATAATAAATTCGGACTAGAATTAGTTTAATATCATCCCCCTACTTAAAAAACAAAAAAACGGGGAGATGTTGTAATTCAGTATTTGAGGTATAGGAAATTATATCAGGATATCCTGTAACCTCCTTCCTGGAAACCCCAGTTCATGTCCTCCTTTCTGGTCCTGTGACCTTCCCCTGTGTCCTTGTACCCACCGGGGGTCGGATATTCCGGTCCTAGTCCCCTCTGTGTCCTCATCCCATTGGCAGCTAGCCAAAGCCACTCCCATTCCCTTCTCCTGAATACCTGGTTCGGGGAGAAACTCGCCCTCTTTCTGGCCATGCCATCGCCCTGCAATAAACTGAGACTGAAAGAGCCTCTCTTGTATCCTTCTCCATCCATGCTGCGATACTTTGTCTAATCTTAAATAATTAGGAAATAGACACAGAGTAACCGCATCATGGCCCAACTGATTTACATCTCTCTTTGTCCTTGTATTTTGTGTAATATTCCATATAATTTGATTCAGTAACTGCTTATGGTCTGACCTAAACATGATCAATTTTCCAATAGAATAAGTCTGCCTACCAGGTTACTTGGAATTTCAGCCCAGGCCCTATCTCCTCAAATCAAAAATACTCCATTGGGTAATTTTAATCCCTGTGTCTTGTTGTCCCACACATTGCTTTATACATTGTTTCTGGGGCAGTAGCTCTTAGAATCATGCCTTCTGTGTCTATCAAGTACTCTGCTAGGCTGTACAAAAACTTTTACTGACTTGCTATTGACTTAGCTGCTTTGCTTGCTGTGCATTGCCTTTAAAATATGGACATCCATCCTTTGGCCATAAAGATCCTAACAAATTTAATTTTTGTTGCTCAATCCCTGTATGATTCAATTGAATTATTATTTGTCCCATCCAGGAGACATTCCAATCAATCTCAGTTTTCAGAGTTTGGCATGTTGCATTAGCTTGAGTCAGATTCATTATTGCCCACGTTTTGTTTTTTACCAGACCCCTAAATTGTGTAGCCTCAAACCATGGCATCCCAATCAGACAGGTCCTAAAAGGATCCCCCAGGGTGGCCATAAGAAAACAAAAGGATTGTTGTCCTGCCTGGTTGGCAAATGTGACCCATATGTTTTCCCTGGGGTTAATTTGCACTGCTGGATGTTCATTAGTTACTGTTACCCATAGCCCACTCAAGAGCATCCTTAGCTTCCCATTGATTACCCACATTTTTGCAGCTTGTTGATTTTACTTAATAATGCATTGGAATCTGAATGCACTTGCCACACTTCTTGGTTAGGGGTATTGCATCTTTAGCCAATCTCCCTGTAGCATGGGCTCAAATCAATGTTCTTATCCTTGGGCTTCTTGGATGCTCGTGCACTGTTGCAATTAGTAATTCAATAACTTGTTCTGCTATCTCCGATTCCTTTGTAATACACATTTTACATAAGGTACAAATCAAAAACTCACTATGTTTATACCATTGCTTTTTACACCCTTCACACTGATAGGAAATCCAACAGGCACAGTGGCAATTGTCCCTGCAACTAAATCCACTCATTTAACTTCTGTCTGGCTGGTCCCTGGTGTCCTGCTTCCACCAGTTATCCACAGTCTCACCCATTTTTCTGGGATCCATCTAGTGCCAGAATCACAATTGAAAGATTTTAGACCTGTTGTTGGATACTACTCGGAACTGGGGAAAAAGCAGCCTTGAGGCTTTGCCCTTCTCAGGCCATTACAAGGTCAAGGAATTATAACAATGACTGTATCTCACCTGCAGGGGGCGTGAGAGACATGATGTTTTGCTTAAAGCATGTTTTCAAAGAGGTGATGCCTTCTTTGACCAATGAGTATTTTTTATTTTGTTTTTCACGTACTACCCTATATATATGTGTAGTGTTTCTTTAAATAAAGCTCTCTTTCTCTCTTGCTTCTCCACTACATGAGGAACTACGTTGCATTATCCTGTTCGCTGCTCCTATAGACTTAAAATGCAACATAGACCTTGGTCACTATTTCCTTCTTGGATCAACAGTTTAACAGCCACAGCAAATGCAGTAGCTGTGTATCTTTTTCCATAGCTTTTTCCTCAGCTGTGCCTGCTTTGGAGCAAGCCTCAATCATTTCCACCAATGTTGCAGTTCTGGGGAGAGCCTGCAACAATGTCTTACAAACTAGATTAGCATTTTCTACAGCCAAGGTCATAAGCAAGGCTTCTCTTATACTGAGTCAGTAAGCAGACCTTTATCTAAAGCATTTTTCAACTTCTCTAGGAACTGCATGTATGGCTCTTCAATATCTTGCTGAATTTTCACATAAGAGGGAGTCGGTTTCCCAGCCTCTGATAATGTTTTTAAAGCTTCCCTTGCTAGACCTTGTGACTGCCGTAAAGCTTCTGAGTGCAGTCGTGCTTGTACGTGTGCATTGGCAAAGGATCCCTGACCTAGTAACGTATCTACAGAAATTCCCCTTAACAGGTGCCCATCATTCCTTTCCAGATTGCTAAAGGCGGAAATGTGACACAAATCAGACCACCTTGTCCACCATATCAACTCTTGCATAGGTGTTAATATCAGTCTAGCTATCTGCCTGCAATCAAAAGGAGTTCAGTGTGATCCAGGAAAAACATGACTGTGTATAGGAGGAGATTAACCCATACTGCAAAGCTGACACTCCAGCTTCTTCAATAATTTTCTATTCTAGTGTGAACCCTGTATTTGCATGCCTTTATCCTTTCCCATCACTCTCCCCCAGAGTTGGACCAGATATACCACTGAAATAAATTCATACTAAATTATTGCATTATTTATCAGTCCTTTCCAATCTTGGAATCATCATCCCTGGCTTCATCCATCTTTGTGTTGTAAGTCCCTGTCAGCTGATCCATGGCTGCAGTCTTGTCTTGAATGAATTGCTCATGCAGTTTTTGTTGCTCCAACTCCTGCCATTTCTAAAATAACTCCAGTGCCCAAAAAGGTGGATCACTTATCACCTGCCGAGTACACTGGCCAGTGGGTGATGGAGTTGGTGGAGGGAGTGGTGGGTACAGGCCGAGAGTGTGAGGGGCAGTTTGTGGTGGAGGGATTGCAGCTCCCTGTCCCTCAGACTCAATTTCCATCAGCTCATTTTGTGCTGAGCTCAGTGCCTCTGAGGGATAAAAATGCCTGGGTTCTATGCTGGAGAAAAGTTCTGTAGTGCCTGTGATCCTCCTCCTTTTGCTTCTTTGAGTGGTGGTGCTAATGGAGGAGCAAAGGAAGGAATGCCAGGGTCATTGTCAAATACGTTTGTTGGATATACAAATTCAGCCCTAGAGCAGCAAATGTTCCAGTGGCAGCACTGCATTCTACCTTCATTTCCCAGATTACAGTAATTATCATTTTCCAAGTTGTTGCTTGTCCTTTTCCCTCTTTTGATTCATTACTTACTTTATCCCACAGAAGCTGTCCTATTTGTTCAAATGTCTCTATTTTAAATGCAAAATTCACTTTTGCGTTCACTTCAGGGGACACTTGTGTTCCCCGCTCCACAATAACAGTTTTCTGAAGATACCCTCACCATATTTAATCCCTCTCTTAGAAAGGATATGGAGGAGAAACTGCATTACTGCACTTTTCTCTTTAGTTAAATTCTGTCCCATCTCCTCCTCCTGGCTGCTCCCCTCACTGGGCACCCATTCCAATGTACATTAGTCAGTCCCAGGCTGTTCTCCAACCTTCCCGTTTCAGTCCTGCTGAGCTGTCCTCCAGCCAGGCTCTCCTTCTGGTTTCTTCTGCCACCTTCCCTCTGACTCTGATCACATTAGGGTCACCATCAGAGGAGAGAAGATAAAGGACTGTGAATGATTCAATGTGAATCAAGGAAAAGCCATACATTTTGCTTCTAAATATTGTTTATATTTTACTTCCCCTCTTGGATAACACAGTCACTAATTTCGCAGTCATTGATTCATTGGTAGCTCTGCTTTGTCCATGCATTTCTTGATTGGTAACTCCACTTTGCCTATGAGGCAAGCATGCATCTTTTTCTTAATCTTATTGCTGGATAATATAAGTGTCACTGTATTCGGGTTGACACCTCTATGTTTGTCAGCAACTTTCTGATTCTTCTTTTTGACACATCAGCTTTTTTATGCCCAGAGATGACCTGATTCAAAAGGTTAGGCTGATTAATTTAGGAAATGTATGTTTTTCCTTTCAATATGGTCCTACACTGTGCTGCCCCTCTTGTGCCCAGCCCAGCTCTGTGTGGGGCAGAGGGAGAACAGGGGCAGCTCCCTCCCAACCCCAGCCAGGGACCCCTCCAGCCCCAAGGCTTGGGGCATTGTCAGCACCCACTGCTCCAGCCACTGCTTCTGCTGGCACTGACAGCAACACCCAAAGTGTGGCTGATCCTGAGGGAGCAGCAGCAGTGTCTGGATCTGATCCCTGACTCTGGGACAGGGCTGGACAAATGACCCCCAAAGCAGCAGCAGCAGCAGCAGCAGCAGCAGCAGCAGCAGCAGCAGCAGCAGCAGCAGCAGCAGCAGCAAATGGACCTGACTTTCAGCACAGCCCCTGCCACTGTTCCCTCCCGTGTGCAGTGGTGTCACAGCAGACCTTGCTTGGTCTAGCCCTCTGCAATCTCTCCCTAGCTTCCACCACCTTTTCACTTTAACTTCAAAAGTTTCCCAAAAGAATCACTACCCTGTTATTTAGAGTTAGAGACACAAGAGGGCAGAATTACCTCAGAAACAACAGATCCTCAGGCCTCAAAAAAAGAACAAAAAAATCCTAACCCTTTGCAATTACAGTTAATAACACAAGAGGGTAGTGTTACATCAAAGATATTGCAAAAGTCCACTACAGAAAACATAGCAAACATTACCCAACACCCAAAATCTCCACCAGCAAAATTTAAATGACACAAACACAAAACACCCATCACCATATAAAATACTTCCTTCCACTACCTTACAATAAACAACAAGCATAATTTAACAGAATATTTCAGTTATGGTTATAGCAGTGAGTTATGCTGTTAATAATACTGATAATACCTTGGTTCCTGTTACAATTACCCCCAAACTAGCGGCCACCCCATACGGTCAACAGAAACCCCTTTGCTTCCAAATACCTTCCCCAAACCTGTCAGCTCTAGGGGTCGGATGTCTCCAACACGCTGTTAGCCATGCACAGGCATACCTAGCATCTTACAGGCTTACAGGCTCGTCTTACCTTGGGGCCCCCAAAAAGATTTTAATAAAACATACCTCTAGGCCATACAGGAGGTTGTTGTAGGTCCCCCTCCGGAAAATGTCCCAGGGAGCGCTGGGATGTCCACATCCACTGCGTTCCAGCAGCCAGACAAAGACGTCCTAGTTGGCTCACCAACTGATTTTGGGAATCAGGAATTGACACCGGAATTGTAGAGAGTATGTTTTATTCCCAGCTGGGACACTTGGGGGGAATATTTCCTCCAAACCATGAGTACCTGGTCAAGACATGTTCCAGGTATAAATACACATTGATCCCACAAGCCCACACCTCCCTGCCCGCCATCTCCGCCTTCTCCCGCTTCATATTATAATTAGCTAACACAGCTCCTGGTGGTTGTGTTCAGTGGTCTTTGGGAGGAAGGCTATATGTCTTCCTTGGTGATTGCTGTTTGACCTCTGCTTCTGGGCAGGTGCAGTGGAGGTTTGGCTCTCCCTCTGGTCAACTTGTCCCACTCAAAACCACCCATCTGGTCCTGGCTGGTTTCTGGAGCGACCTGCTTTGTTGGGCTTGCATAATACCAAGGTCTTGCTTTGCTGAGATTTCACAATACATCTTAATGATGTTTTTCCTGGCAACTAAGGTCCTACGTGGTTTGTTGCATACTGTTTCTGCTATGGGTTGTATTTCTTCTCCAATTGCTAAAGCATATTTTAGGCTTCTGAAATCCTGAATTTTTAAAACCATATATGTTCCCCATTTCACTGACTCTGAGGGAGCAGCTGCAGTGTCTGGATCTGATCCCTGACTCTGGGGCAGGGCTGGACAAATGACCCCCACAGCAGCAGTAGCAGCAGCAGCACATGGACCTTACTTTCAGCATAGCCCCTGCCACTCTTCCCTCCCTTGTGCAGTGGTGTCACAGCAGTCTGGGGCACCTGGGAGTCCCCAGTGCCAGCAGGGACTTGAGATGGCAGCCCTGGGCTCCTGGAGGCTGTGCAGGGAACAGAGGTGGGGACTCCCTGTCCATGTGCAGCTTCCAGATGGAAAAGGCTGCTGTGAGCAGGCAGCTCAAAGGGCAGAGAAAGGAGGGGCTGGAGACCTTGATCTGTGCCAGTTCCACAGCCCTGGGCAGCAGCCACCGTGCACGGGGGAACAGAGGGCACAGCAAAAGGGTCAAAACCAGTCAAGGTAAGAGACTGGGAAGAGCCAGAGCTGGGAGCAGGAGCAGCTGCTTCATTCAACTCTTGAAGAAAGCTCTTGGCTGGTTCAAAGTGCTGAAAGTTGTGAAAGGCAGAGAGGTGACTCCAAACAATGCTTCTGTTTTCACAGCCTCCTCTCTCAGTGTCCCAGAAGGAATTGATTGAACTGTATTCTTCTCTCTGAGTTGCCTCGTTCAGCATGAGCAGCTGAGCACCAGGAGCTGAAGGAGCCGAAGCTTTAGGCTGCAAGAGCTGAGCAAGAGGGGACTTTTTGACCAAAGTAATGCTGCCAACATGAACCTAACTGAATCCAGCAGAAAACATCCTGGAATTTCAGAATCCTTTCTATTGGAAAGGACCTCCGAGCTCATTGAGTCCAGCCGTTCACCCAGCACTGTCAAGCCCAGCACTAAAGCACATCCCTGAAGTGACAAGGCCTGGACATCCAGCCCTGTGCAAAAGGTGACCTCTGGATGAACCTTCCAACCAAAGGTAATCTATGTATCCACACACTAATTAAATATGCATGGTAATTAGTACTGTCATAGATGTATCCACTCATTAGTAAAACATGGATTGACCTTTCTGTATTTAGAAACTGGACAAGGCCATGAAATCCAACATCTGGCCTTGTTTGGGGTGTATGGTCAAAGTCAGCCCCCTTGGCTCCTCTTTGGGCCCTGGCCAGGCTTTGGGAGTGACCCAAGAGTAGAATGAAACCAGCTGTACCTGCACTAGCAGTGCTGTCAGTTTGTTTATTCAGCACTGTCAGAGCTGGGCCCTCTCACAGCGGGGTTGGAAGCCTCACCTGTGGCTGGAGGCACCTGCAGGAATTCCCAGTGTCCGGGAGTGGCTCTGCAGTCCTTGGCTGTGACAGCTTCCCCCAGCTGATGTGTGCACCTGGGGGATGGCAAAGCCTGAGGGGAACTGCTGCTGTCTCTTTCTTCATCACTGCAGCAATCTTTGGTAGTGATGGTTGGTGCATTGCTGAGCTTCTTCTTTTGGGATCCTTTGCTGCTCTCAACTACAGTAAATGACACTGAATCCTGGACTTGGTGTCTGTGTCTCTGCTGCTGACCCTGCCCACTGGTAAAACAAAGTTGGTGTAGGCTGGCTGGATCACCACAAAATATTAATTTTTAAATGCAAATGTAAGGAATCAGTCCTGTCCTAAATTCCCAGGTATAGGGAAAACCTTGCCTAGAGTTTGCTGGCTCTGGAGCGGGCTGAGGTTGGAGCACTGTGAGAGCAATGGGGAAGTCAGCTGAAAGAAGCTTTTTCAATATTCAAATATGGAAAAATTAAATAACTTGTGTGTTTGGGAAGATGAGGATGAATTTTGTTAACAGCATGCCAGAAACAGACAAACAGGGAAAACTATTGCTTTCAAAATGTTCCCAAATGAAGCAACTGAATATATATATACAATAAAAGAAAAAATTTAAGTATATACTTTCACATATATATAATGACATTATACAACAATGCCCCAAATACTAATTTTTTAGCTTTGGCTGCTCAAGGATGTAACACTAAATACTCTACAGAAAATGATTGACCAGGACCCAAACATCACTGGTGAACTCTGTGAGGTTCTATGCAATGAATGAAGGAGGAAGGGATGAAATTGGCAGATTTTTACTGACACTAGGATGTGGAATGCTTTCTCAGTTTCTTGTGAAAAATAAAGATAGACTTCTGGGTTTTTCACATACCAGACCACTCACAAGCTGCAGCATTGATTGAACAGATGAAGGGGCTGTTAAAAGAGCAGTTGAAAAATTATAGGAGTTGGGAATGTGTCGCAATGAAAATCCCGTCTCCCAGATGTGCTCCATGCCTTTAACAATGGGAACACTGGGAAATGGAAACTCCCTGGATGTGCTTGGCTGGGCCAAATTTGCAAATACAACCATGGACAGTGACCCTTTTACTTCCTGGGAAATTATTCTGGGTGTGATGGCCCCTGACAGGGCCACCCCAATGGCTGCAGGGCTGGATCTTTATGCATTAGAATTAGTTAGGATAAATCAGAAGCAAATGAGAGTTATCAATACCAGAATGGGAATTCAGATTCCTCCAGGACACTTTGGTTTGATCTAGCTCACTCGAGCTTGGCCTTGAAGTGTTCATGTCTTGGGAGAAGTAATTGGTACAGATTACCAAAGAGAAATTATAGTAATTGCATTAAACAGTAGTGAACAATTGGATTATTCAACCCCATGGCAGAGTAGCACAATTATTGATATTACAGTTTTTAAAACAATGGTGAAAAAAGAACATCCACATTAAATCTCTGCTGTTCATGAAGATAAAGATTTTGAATGAACCAGTCTGTGTTGGTTTCACGTGCTTGGGGAGAGGGCCTCTCCCGTCTCTGGGAGCTTCCCCTGTGGGCTGCTGCGACCAATCAGAGAGCTGATTTGGTGATGGACAGCTCGGGAAACCAATGAAAAGCTATTTCGCTTTCACAAATTACAGCGGATCAGGTTTGCTGGCTCTCTTTCGGCTTCCGGTCTCCAAGGGTGGTGGTCCCCGGCCAGGGGTCTGCGGCCCGGCTCTGAGCTCGGCCTGGAGTCCGGACCGGTGCCCCGGCATTGCGGGGGGGGCCCAGCTCGGCACCCCGGCTCTGCTGGGGGCCCGGCTTGGGACCCCGGCCCCAGCTCTGCGGGGGGCCCGGCCCGGCCGCATAGTCCGGCGCCCCCCCCGACCGCATGGCCCCGCGCGGCCCGGAGCTCCCCTCTCCACGTGGCATGGCCGAGCAGGGGGGATCGGGGAGCCAGCAAAGGCTCTCCCTTCCCCCTTCCCTCCTAGTTCTGAGAGAAGAGGCCTCCAGCTGCCCATGCTGTTTTCTTCACGATCTCGATACAATTGTAACTTCTTTATGCCTGGATAAGATCCTCGATTTTTTCTAAGCTCTCCTGAGTGGGAAGAAATAAAGCCTGGAGACTTCAGAAGTCAGCGCAATGAAGATAAAGTTCCTGGTGGGAAGAGATTGAAAAGATGCGAACTGATAAGTAGCTGAAAACCTTTTTTGTGGGCTAAGGGGATTGTGACTTCACTAAAATTCCTTTAAATTGTGAAATATACTTGGGGAGGTTTTGGGTGCTTGAGAAGAAGAACCTTATTTTTGCCTTGGAGAAATAGCTCTCTGTTCTGGGACTGAAATGTGAACAGAGACATTTAATAGAGAAAGAGATGACTTTTTTTGCCTCGGGAAGTGAAACTCTCTCTGTCCTGGGACTAAAATAAAGACAGAGACATTTGATAGTGAAGGAGATGAAGAGAATCTTGTTTTTTCAGCAGCCTGCCTTTAAAAGTAGTACCCCATGTGTGTGACATAACCCATTGCACAGCTCTGAAAGGACTGTGACAGAAATGGGAGGAAAATCATAATCTGCAATATTTTTTCCCGGGCAGATGTGGATTGTAAAGGTGAAGGCGCCCCCTAAGCCAGAACCAAAAAGGGACTTTTCTCTCTTAAGTGAACTGAACAGATTATTTGAATGTATCACTGACTGAAGTGCTCTCTGTATGTTTGTTGGTAAGAAATGTTGAATGAAGGGGAGGAGGGAACAATCTAGGGATCTTATTCTGAATATTTTTTGTGTTATTAATAAATTTGTTCTTGTACCTTTCTAAGTTTTAAGCCTGCCTTGTCTCTACTCCTGGGTCCCGCCTCTAAAAAAAATTAAATATATTAAGGTTAGCAAACCCAAGTCACACCGTGACACCTGCCCACGCCTTCAGGTGATTGGATGTGGCTGTTTGGCTCCTCCTCCTTGTACCAGTATATAATCCTGGACCCTCTACCTGTTCCTGTCTTTTGTCCCTGGACTCTTTCAGTGTGTAGGTGAAATAAACTACCACTGGAAACCCATACAAAGACCCTTCCTTCCTCCACCATTTCAGGTAACCAGCTGCTGTGTGTGAGTGTGGTGTTTGCTGTGTGCTTGGTGTAGCGTTCTCTTCATGGGGATGCTTCAGGAAGCTTGCAGCAACCTACCACCTGCTCGTGCTGTAACATATCCCCATCCATCTGTTTGGCCCAGAAAAAAGTTCTGCACCTTTAGGACTGGCTCTGAGAATGAAGGGAGGAAAGACACACACACAGTTTGTGTGGGCTGAAGTTTCATCTTCACTTCCCTGGAATTCTTTCGCTTTCTTGGTGGGTGTTGTTCTGCAGCATGGACAGTGAGCGGGAGAGAGCTGTCTCCTTTGCTTTTAGTTGTTTTTTTAGCTAGCTGAGGCAGAGAAGTTCCCTGGACTGTGGCTGTTCCTTTTCTTGGAACTGTTCAGCCCTGCTCAGGTGCAAACACCCAGAAGAACACCAAGTGCTCACGCCTGTGTCCCACAGGGGCCAAGACATGGCATTCCCGCACTGGAGGGGCTGATAGAGACTGAGTGAGCTGAGCCACACCCCACAAAAGGACTCTCTCCTACCACAGAAGGAATTTCTGAATTTGCAATATCTTAAAAGCAACAAGAGGTTTCATTGTTTTATATTATTCAATTTCTTATGTGTGTGAGTACTTTGCTTATTAAATAGTTCCTTCCATTTTTCTCTGTTGGGAGATCAAAATTATAAAAGACGAGTGAAACACCCTGTAACTCCCTCCTAGTTAATTACTCCGAGGGAGCTAAAAGGTGCTACATAGATAAACGAAGGAATCCAAAAGAGGCTCTTTGTCTTTCTCAGGGATCTTGTTTATTGCATGATGACTCCGTAACAAAGAGGGGACAAAGAGGGTTAGGGTCTCCGCTAACAGACTTTTCTAGGGAAAAGGTCAGGGAGGGGACTTGGCAAGAAGCCAATAGGATGTGGACACATAGGGTAACAGGAGAGATCAGGGAGGACAGAGGCCCTTATGGCTTTTCTGCCAATGATATAGGACCCTAGAAAGAGTTATAGCATTCCTTCTACCCCTGGTTTTGGGTTACAACATCTCCCCGTTTTTTTGTTTTTAAGTGAGGGAAGGATATTCTATTTATTTTGATTTGAATTATGATTTTGTCCACCATTGATAATTGGTGGAAGAATTAGATTGTTTTACATTTTTCATTTCTATGTGATTAACTACAGAGGTAGACGGAATGATACCATTAACGGCCTTGAAAATTAAATATCGTAGGATCCCGAACGCCATTATTACAAGGAAAAGAATAACAAAGAATAATAGAATTGTTTTAACTGTAGATGTCCACCACCCAGAAAACCCCCAGCCTCTGAACAGTTTATCCGATTAGGTTGTTAACTTGAAAAGGGTTCATCACTGGGTTGAGTGGAGGGTAGGTTTTCTCTAAAAGGAAAAACAAACATTTTAAAACATGTTATGAGTCTCTGTCTGCCGGAATGTAGTCCTTTATAAAGCTTTTTTCTCTTCTTTCTGGCGGCGTCTTCTTTTTGAAGCAATGGTTACTTGCTTCTCATCTCCTTCTGCTGGAGCTGGATTCTTTGGAACAAACGGTTTGACCCACTTCTGGGGAATCCACCAAGGGCCTGAGGGAGTGGATATGCATGCATAACCCTTTCCCCAGGTTCCCAGCTCATAGGGACCTTTGGTTTCCCACGTTTCTGGGTCCCTGATCAAAACTGGTGGATGCTGAGACAACTTGAACTGTTTACTGCTGTTAAAGTGACGTACCATAGGAGGACTCATATTTTCAAATGATCAATTCAAGAAATTTATAGTGAATAGGGCTTTGCACAGCTTTTGCTGTGGAGACATCCATCCAGTTGAACTGCTCTGTCTAGCTAGAACCTGTTTGAGCGTCTGGTGTGCACGCTCAATCACAGCTTGGCCTGTGGGGGAGTGGGGGATGCCAGTTTTATGTTCCACTCCCCACTGCTGGACAAATTCCAGGAAACTACTTAGACGTGTACGCTGGACCATTGTCTGTTTTGATTTCCCTAGGTATTCCCAACACTGAAAAGGCTTGCACTAGGTGTTGTTTGGCATGCACAGCCCTTTCTCCTGCATGGGCAGAGGCATAAACTGCACCTGAATATGTGTCAATGCTTACATGGACATATTTGAGGTGTCCAAAGCTAGGAATGTGTGTGAAGTCTGTCTGCCACACCTCACAGCTGCCAAGGCCTCGGGGATTAACCCCCATACCCAGTGATGGCATGGCCTGGAGCTGGCAGCTGGGACAGGTGGCCACGATGGCTCGAGCCTGACTCCGTGTTAGCTGAAACTGACAGACTAGACCTGGAGCATTCTGGTGGTATTGCTGGTGGCTCAGTTTTGCCTGTTGGAAGATGTCAGGTAGGCGTGCTTTCTCAGCTGGGGCTGCAAAAGAGTCTGCTTTACTATTCCCTTCTGCAATCTCGCCTGGCAAATCGGTGTGTGACCTCACATGCATCACATAGAAAGGATGCTCTCTATGTGAAACCAAATAGATTAGCTTTGAGAGCAGTCTAAAGAGATGCTCATTATCGATGTCTTTGAGCACTGCCTGCTCCGCTCTAGAGACTACCCCAGCAACATAAGCTGAGTCTGTTACCAAGTTAAATGGCTCCGAGAACTTCTCAAAGGCTCTCACAACTGCAACCAGCTCGGCTATTTGGGGCGAGCCCTCCACAAACTCCACATCAGCTTCCCAATGCTGAGTCTGTGGGTTTCTCCAAGTCATCACCGACTTATGAGAGGCCCCTGACACATGTGTGAACACTATGAGCGCTTTGAGTGGTCTCCTACTCCTCTTCTCTCGAGGAATGAGGTGGAATTCCTCATTGAACAACTTATGAGCCGGGCCCTGGACTGATATTTGTCCACTGTAGCTGTCTAGCGATAATTGGAGGCTGGCATTGCTCTGGAGCAAGTGCTCAAACATTTCTTTGGTCATCCTTTCAGGAGAGTTTCTTCCCTCCTCAGAAAGTTTGATTGGCAGGTAAATGCATGCAAAGTCACAACCAGCCAGCTCACACAGCCTCATCCTTGCCTTCTGAATCAGCTGAGCCATCAGCTCTTGTGGCTGAGTGATGGTCTTGGATCTTTGATGGGAGAGGAAAACCCACTCTATGATTAAGAGTGAATCATCCTGCCCCTTGATCCACTGGAATATTAGACCATGCAGGTGTGGCAGTTTTCCCAAAACAATGAATTTGAAAGGCAGCTCAGGTTGATAACAGTGAGCCTGCCTCTCTGCCAACGCTTTTTGTACCTTTCCAATTTCAATCTTTGCCTCTGGGGTAAGTTCCCTGGGAGAAACCAGCTCTCTTTCTCCTTTCAATAAATTAAAGAGAGGTTTTAGGTCCTCATTAGTGAGGCCTAACCAGGACCTTACCCAATTTAAAGACCCACACAGGGAATGGATATCTGCCAAGGTTTTGGGATTACAATTAATTTCTAATTTCTGTGGAACAATAGTCCTTGCAGTAATTTCCAAGCCCAGGTACTTCCAAGGTGGCATCCTCTGAACTTTGTCTTCCTGCACTTGAAATCCAGCAGAGGTTAAAACTTTAACCACTAGGTCAAGTGTGTATTGGAGTATCAGGTTATTGGGAGCACACACGAGCACATCATCAATGTAATGTAATATTATGGCTTCCCTTCTTTGTGCACGCACAGGGGACAGCAATGAGGCTACATACCACTGGCAGGTGGTAGGACTGCACTTCATGCCCTGTGGCAGCACTTTCCAGTGGTACCGCTTCATTGGTGCTTCTCGATTTATGGAGGGAACTGAGAAAGCAAACCTTTGGGCATCTTCAGGGTGTAGGGGGATTTGGAAAAAACGATCTTTGATGTCTATTACAGCCAATTGCCAATCTCGGGGTAACATTGTTGGGGATGGCATCCCAGGTTGAGGAGACCCCATGTCCTGAAGTACTTTGTTTATTTCTCTGAGGTCATGTAATAATCTCCACTTGTCCTTCCCCGGTTTCTTTATTACAAAGATGGGGGAATTCCAAGGGCTTGTGGTTTCTTCAATATGGTTTTTTGCTAATTGCTCCTCCACAAGTTCTTCAAGCGCCTTCAACTTTTCCTTTTTCATTGGCCACTGTGCTACCCAAACTGGAGTGTCACTTAGCCATGTTAGTTTCTGGGCAGGGCGCTCCACAGTAGCCAATTCTAAAAATCCCGTGGAGTTTTTGGAATAATCATTTTAATTCCCCACTGTGACATGGAGTCTCTCCCCCACAAGGGACATTTGTAATCTATTACAAATGGACGAACACTAGCCAATCTCCCATCTGGACCCTCAATTTGCACCATGGTTTTTGATATTTTAGCCAATTTAATTCCTCCTATACCTTGAATTTTCCCAGCCACAGGTTGCAGTTCCCAGTGTGAAGGCCATATCCTTTCGGGTATGATCGTCACATCTGCCCCCGTGTCAAGCACCCCTTCCACATGGAGGTGATCTGATCCATGTGTTAGGTTGCATGCCAAAGAAGGTTTTTCCTCACCCACCACTTCTGCCCAGTAGGCCTCAGGTGCTTTCCCATCTGCTGTGACTTCTGCTGGAATGGGAATAGCCTGAGCTAATATCTGCCCCTTGCCCAGGTAGAATGGTGGCTGAGGACAGTGTGCTAATATTATGAGGCAGGATACTTTTCCTTTCATAACCATGGGAGCTACTTCAATTTCTAATGGTGTGTGTGCTGTGTCTCCAACAACAAAATAGTCACTCTCCATTTCCATGTGCAATACGGTCACGTCTACTAGGCTGCTTGACAGATCCACTGTAATAATTGCCCAATCAGTAGTCCTGAAATGAAAACCTTTGGTAGTCTCCAGTCTGACATGACCACAAGGCTGCCAGACCTGGTGAACAGGAGATTTAACATTTAAATTAGTTGGTATACCCACACTTTTTATCCCATCCTCCCGCTTTGTTTTTAAGAGAGAGGCTTTTGCCACAGTAGTGCCCGCAGTATTTATATCTTTGCACGTTATGATGTTAAGAACAGGCACACGCTGCAAACTCAGGTTTTTCTTTTGTTGGACTTCTTGTGTTTCTGGTTAAGAGGGCATTCCCTAGCAAAATGTCCTTGATTTTTACACTGGAAGCAGGTGATATGCTGCAGCTGTTCAGGTGGCACAGGTTGCTTCCTTTCTCGTGGTGTTTCAGCTGCTGCAGGCTTGGATGAAGGTGGCCTTGGATTCCTTTCTGGTACTCTGAACAATTCTGTTTTACTGGCGCAGGCTTCTATCATTTGTGCTAGTTTTGGTTCAGGGTACATAGGAAGACTTAGAATGACTCTGCGACAGGCCTCATTGGCATTTCTTTGTGCCATCTCTTTTATCAATTCAGCCTGGGTTGCTGGATCATGGACTTGTCTTTCCACCTGCGCACGCAGACGATCCACAAACTGCAAAAAGGTCTCAGAAGCATATTGTTTTACATTAACATAACTGCCAGTTATCTCAACTGTTGGTAACTGATTAAAACTTTTTTCAGCCACATTGCAAATTTTATCTAAAACAAATTTGGATAATACTCGAGTTTGTTTTTCAGGGCAATGCCAAGTCCCTTCACCACTTAAATGATCTAATGTTAATTCATTATCTTCCAAATCCTTGGAATTGTCAGTGCTTTGGTAAAGCTCTGTTAAAAGAATCCCTAAAGAACGTTTCCACATATTAAACAACACAACATATTCTGAGGGAGTTAGCAAACACCTGAAAATATCTTTTAAATCATGAGGTGTCATTTCATTTGAAGTGGAAATTGCTCTCAGCATGCCCTTGAAAATCTCACTGCTTCTACCAAATTCTCTTTGCACTTTACAAATTTCTTTTTTATCTTGATATGAGAGAGGGTTATACACCCTTCTTCCATTTTTTCTACCCATATAAATTACGGGAGCAGCTGATGGTATATTCTCTCCCTCTAAGATCTGGACTGCAGAGCTAGGTACAGCCTGTATTTCCCCGCTGCTGTCAGCCGAGGCTTCACCTCCCCCTCCTCCTCCTCCTCCTCCTCCCTCAGCCTCTGGGCTGTCCCCCGGGGCCCTGCTGTAGCCCGGAGGATTGTTATTTGTAACCTGAGCCAGGAAGAGGTGACTAGGGTGGACTATAGGTGTAGGATTAGGATAGGGGACAGGGAAGGGGGTGGAGAAGAAAGGATTGTGGGATGAAGAAGCTGGGGCATGCAGGCCGCCATGGACCATGTGGTTCCCCTCACTGTAAGACAAAGGAAGATTACTTTTCGGAGTATCATCAGAGTTCTGTTGAGGTAAATTCGAAAGAGATGGGTAAAAAGATGATTTCTTGACAGACTGCTCAGAATTTACAGCATTTGGATCCTTTTCAGAGACAGGGCAATTTGGAGAAGATGGAGGGGGTTTCAAAGCTTTTATCTGTAGCTGTCCTTTATTTTCCAATTGTAATAATTGTTTGCGAATAATTAAAAATATAGGGAGGAACAAAGCTGTAGCAGAATTACCTTTTTCTATTTTAGAAGTCAATACATTTCCTATTTCATCCCAAAATAAAACCGAATTTATATCTTGTTTTTCAAAATTTGGAATTTCTTCAGAAAGCCAAGATACAAATTGTATTATTGTTTTCTTTTTAATTGCTACATCTCCTGAATCTATCAGTTCTTTAAGCTGAGAAATAATACTCTTTTGTTGTGCCGATAATTGTGAGCCCATTTTGATGTTATAAGAGCAATTTGCACAATATCCTATACCTTCACGGAATAATCACACAGAGAACAACGACTCTTTTCCGACCGAGTTTAAAAAACCCCGCCAGAAAAGGGAGTGCGGGCTCTCCACGGTCGGGATGAAACCCTGAACACGTGGCCCGCGTTCCGCCGGCCGTGCCAGCTCCGGGGAACCCCTGCTGCCCCAAGCGGGGTCCTGGGGAGCCCCCAAGAGCTGCGCAGCGCCGGAGCCGCCTGCGGCACCGGTTCGAAAGGGGTTAATGTAGCGATCCCGCTTGTCTCGGTGGGGGACCGCTCCTTCGAGCCGCTGCTGCACTGCTCGAGGTGCCGCAGCTCCCACGGCGCCCCGGGTCCAAAAGCCCGCCCTGCTGCCGCGCCGCGACCGTCTCCGCCCGGGGAAAACCCTGTCCCTCTGGGATCCCCGCCTCCCACCAGGGAGTAAACTTTACCTGTCCTGACGGACCTCGGCTTCTCCTGTGATTCCTGAAGGATGTTTATCTTCTACGGCCGGCTCCCTCCAGCGCTGAGAGAGGAGTTATCGGCCGTTCTCTCTCCCTACCTGGGAGCTGTTTAAAATCCAGCTAGCCAAGCAAGGGGGGTAGTTGACCAGACCAACGAGCCTATTAAATCCCTGAAAATGGGATTCAGCTACCTGTGGGCTTGCAATTAAAACAAGCTGCACACGTTGGTCGCCAACTGAAACACCCTGTAACTCCCTCCTAGTTAATTACTCCGAGGGAGCTAAAGGGTGCTACATAGGTAAACGAAGGAATCCAGAAGACGCTCTTTGTCTTTCTCAGGGATCTTGTTTATTGCATGATGACTCCGTAACAAAGAGGGGACAAAGAGGGTTAGGGTCTCCGCTAACAGACTTTTCTAGGGAAAAGGTCACGGAGAGGACTTGGCAAGAAGACAATAGGATGTGGACACATAGGGTAACAGGAGAGATCAGGGAGGACAGAGGCCCTTATGGCTTTCCTGCCAATGATATAGGACCCTAGAAAGAGTTATAGCATTCCTTCTACCCCTGGTTTTGGGTTACAACAGACGAGGTAACTGAGAGACCTTTTAAAAGATGATTTATTGCCTCATGGTGTTAATCTCATAGAAAGATGAGACAAGAAAGGTGTTACAGTCAATGCCATAGTATCAGAAATTGTCTAATTCTTACTTAGAATGTCTTATGTTACTTTTTAAACCAATCACATACTTCTATGAAACTTGGTAGCATCTTTTTATGCCAATCATTAATTGCTTTCCTTTTCGTGGCATTGCCGCAATGCATCATATCTTAATCAATTATAACATGGCACAAACCTACGTTGATATATCTTGAATGTCTAAATAATTTTATAACATGTTTCATTGCTAAACTTTAAAATCTTTTACTCTCTTTATTAACATATTGCTTTGCTTACGTAATGCATATCTCTGTTTACTAAAAACATATTTCTATTGAACAACAAATGTATATCCTTGTTTCATGTTTGTTTCAATATTCTAATTCTCAAAGCCTTCTCCAAGGCCTTAGATCACACATTGTTTCCATTTCTGTCTCTGAGCCTGAAAGCAAAAGGCTCTGAGAGCTCTCTGTGCTCGCAATTCCCAAATCTCTCCCTCTCTCTTGAACCAGCAATACTCCCTTGAGCTTTGTCAGTCATTTGCTGTATACACTGAAACAGACAAGGCACCATTCTTAATACAACTCTTATGACAATTAATAAATACAGATACAATTTTAGAAGTTCTTTTCACCAAGGTGAAAAATTCTATCCAATTAACAAGTCATCTAACCAAGATCCACGGTTGACCCTAATCTTGGAAACTCCTCCTTTTAATTGCTGTATGCGTTTATGGATAGATTCTGAATGATCAGATCGATTCGAACAACACACTCCAATAACTTCATCACACTCTTGTCCATGTGCTAGTAAGAGAAAATCAATTGCAGCCCTGTTTTGCAAAGTTGCATGTCTCACGTCTTTGACATCAGCTAACAAACCATCAGTGCACGAGAAGTAGCATTGGTTTGCTTACTTAGCCAACAACCCAATGTATCCAACTGCTTTAATGCTACTGCCGAGGCAAGCTGGGGTAAAAGTGTGGATGTTGAAAGCCTTTTTCCAAAACCCCAAGGTTTGAAATCCTCTTTACATTCTGATTCATACTGATGAACAAATCTTTTTCCTCTTCATCTACTTTCAGTGATCATTTTTATACTCGGTGTTAGCAAAGTAAGCCTCCCCAAGTTATATGTACAACCTGTTAATTGTGATGGAATCGCAAGCCAAGCTCTATCTCCACAAATTAAAAACATCCCTGGTGGCAACTGTAAAGGTGAGTCAACAGACCATGCAAGTATAGGGGAAGTATAGTTACACCAAGAAGTCTGGTTTCTATACAGTTGGTGATGAGGGGAAGCATCTTTGATCAGTAAAGACTCTTTCCCTGGATAGCTGAATTTAACACAAAAGTCCATTTTTACTGAGCTAAGAAGATCTATTTCCTGAAGTTTTAAGGATGCCTGGGAAATGTCTCCTGCTCAATAATTCCAGGCATCTACAGGGTTGTAATCCAAGCTCCACATGCTGCCAGTGCTTTTACTTCCTAAAGCACAAGTTGTCTTGATCTTTTCTGGCCATGTATCCCCAGGAAGCCTCACTAAACAAGTGGAAAAGAGATTTTCTGGGGTTGTAGTGCCTAAACATACAGTGTCCAAGCCAGATGCATTTGCTAAAGTCACCTAAACTTTTGTTCTGGGCTGACTAATGGGCAATGTCGCACTACTAAAAGCAAACACAACAATAAAACAGTGTAAGTCTAATATTGGATTTAGTTCCATGCTTCACTTTTATCTCTAGAAAATCTTTCAACACATTTCTTTTTTGTTTTCTCCCAAACTTGCTCTGGGAGAGAACAAAGATAAGGCACTAAGTTATTTTGTTTGCACTCAACTTTACAAATTTGAATATTTCCTTATTCTTTCAAAAATTCTTTTCTGCACTCCTCTCTGAGAGTGGAGATACAGGGGCTATTTCTTTCGTCGCGACCTGCTACAACCAAAAACTCAATTACTTTATACCTTGTTTCTGACTCTAAAATAAAATAACACAATATACACCAGGCTTTTGTTAAAGAAGCTCTACAATACCAGCAATTCCCACACTTTTTATTTGACATAAAACCCAAGGTTCAGAATTTTTGCAGATGGGGCAAAAGACGTCAGTCATTAACTAGTCTCTGTGTTTTTCACCTCTGTGTGCTTATTTCTCTGTTCATGGAGTTGTCAATGTGTTTCTGCACATGATATGGCTTCACATTCTTTGCTGGAATCCACTCAGGTCCTGTTCCTGTGGAAACATAAGCATTACCCTTTTTTCCAGGTTAGTAGAGAAAACGGACCCTCAATATGCTATTTTTCTAGGTTTCTAATTAAAACTAAAGGATTTTCTTTTAACATTGCCTGTGTACTATTAGAAAAATACCTAAATTGGCGGATCTGGCTTTGCAAAGGAGCTGTTAAAAAAATTAAATACAGACAAAGCTTTATTTAATTGCATCTGGAGAGTTGCCTGTCTACTCCCCCTTTCTGTTTATCTAAAAGAGATTTCAGAGTGTGATGTGTTCTTTCAATAATAGCTTGACTCGTGGGAGAGTAGGGAAATCCAAAAATGTGGCAAACACCCTAGTACATTAAAAATGTGGCTGATTTTTGACCTGTATATGCAGGACCATTGTCTTTATTTCCAGAAGTACTCCTAACGAAGCAAATGTTTTTCTACTGATACACTGATGTTTTCAAATTTCCCAAAAGATGGATATTTGGTCATATCAGTTTGCCATAATGTCAGGCTTTGTAACCCTTGTGGGTTGACAGGTCTTGTGGACATAGGGGGTTGCACAAGTTGACAATCAGGACAAGCATTTATAATTGCTTTTTCTTGATCCTTAGAAACATGAAACATTTGCATAAGTACTCATGTATTTTGGTTAAAAAAAGGCATGACTTAATTTAGCTTGCTCAAAAATGTTAGGCAAGGCACTTGTAACAGCCATTGTCAATTTATCTGCTCTTGCGTTTCCTTTTGCTAAAAGTCCTGGAAGAGACAAATGTATTCTAACATGGGAAACAAAATATTTGTTAGTTCTCTGTTGTATAATTCCATAAAGACATGTAAGATAATGACACAGATTATCATTGCTAACATATTTTCTAACTGATCCTTCTATTCTTCTAACAATATTAGCAACATAAACAGAATCTGTAATTAGATCAAAAGGTTCCTGAAATAGAGTGGAAAAGTTCTGATAACTGCTGCTAACTCGACAGTTTGAGGGGAGCCCTCTACTGTTTGAATGCTTGATTCCCATGGTTTAGTTTTCTGATTTTGCCATACTATTACTGATTTGTGTGTTTTCCCTGAACCATCAGTAAAGATTGTTACAGCGTCTAAAGGCACTTCACTCAACATAGGTTTTTCTCTAAACCTCAGCTTGGCTTGCAAACATCTGTGACTCAGAAAGTGGGTAGAGCAAGCACCTGAATAACCTAACAATGCAATTTGTAAGTCTTCTGAATTTTGCAAAGCCCAATCAAAATATTCTTCTTTCAAGGGAAAATAAATCACTCGAAATTCTTGGCCTACTGTAGTTAGCAATCTTGCTCTTGCTCTGATTATGATCTGAGCAATCACTTCTAACATAAAAATTGTCTTTGGCCACCTGTAAGGCATAATAAATCCACTCTATTATCAGCACTTCTTTTTCAGAAGTGTCCTATTGAAAAATGAGACCACAGAGTTGCAGTTCTTCTCCTAATATCCCTAGAAAAAAAGATTTAGAAATAGTACATCTGTGTGCTTGTCTTTGTTGAACAGCTTCAGTAATTTTTTCAAGAGCATTTTCAGTTTCAGGCATAAATGTTCTAGGAGTTTTATATTGCAGTCTCCTGTTAATGAATCAAGAAGTGATGCACGTTCATCATTAGTAATTCCCAAAACAGGTCTAATCCAATTAGTTTCTCCCAGAAGTTGCTGTAAATCTTGCAAAGTGGTACCACAAGTAGCAAGTTGTACTTTTTGTGGCCTATTGTGGCCTTTGTTGACTATTCTGATATTTGCCATACTAAATACTTGCATGGTGAGATTCCTTGTATTTTTGATATAGAAATTTCTAGTCCAGCATTCTGAACTTCTGTAATAAGACAGTCAGGAGTCTTTTGCATCTCTCCTTGGGTTGGTGCTGCAATAAGCAAATCATCCATGTAATGTAAAATCATTGCTTGAGGATATTTCTGTCTGGCTTTCTGTTAACACAACCTTGGAAAATTCACCGGTTGCTGAGTTGTTGCTGTGTTGTCACACGGTGGCACTGCACACTCATTTTTGAGTTTCCCATCAAGTCTGCATTCTGTCTCCCGTATCTTACTGGGATAGCTAAAAGTTTTTCATGTGCTAAATCAAGGTCACCATCTTTGATTGCTTTACACCTAATATCAGTGCAATCTGTCAGCTTTCAGTTGTTTTTGGACATTCTTTTAATTTTACTAGACTTAAGGGGTCTCTGGGGTCAGGAAGAAACAAATTAGTCTCTTTCTTTGAATAAATGTCTTCTTCAGGAGTTGAATCACTTTCTTGCTGTTGCATACTCACAACAGATTTACAGCTTTCAATTTTCCGTTCATTTTCCCCTTCATTAGCAGTTTTAGAGGCATCTAAAGGTAACACAGACATGGTAGAGGTGGCAGCTACAGGAACAGCAGAATCCAAAGACTGAGACCAACCAGCTGAAGGAAGCACTGCAGGCAGGCTGTTTACTGAAAATGTCAACAAGTATACGGCTTATTGGGAGTAATTTAGCAGCCACAAAATCTTGATGGGTGGTCACTTCATAAAGTTTTAATTCTACAGAGTCCCAAAGAGACTTGGAAAAAGCAGAGGCAAGGACAGTGTCTGCAATATTTTTCTATGCCCAGCATAAAAGGTCTTTTGATTGGGCACAGCACATGAATTAGATCTTATCAAAGCTTTTAAATGAATATAAATGTCTCCCTGTTCCCTGAATATTTCTTGTCCCATGTTCCCCAAAGCTCACCTGTCATCCTGTCACAGGTCTTGTTTAGACAGGCTCCAGCTGGGCACAACTGCAAGCTCAGTTTTCTGTTTTCTTTCGACAGCCAATAGAGTCTGCTCCTCCATCATTTCAGGAGCAATTAAATCCACAGATTTTCTGTTTCAGTCCAGCAGCCTTTAACTGCTGCATTTGGGGCTGATAGCTCGATAAAATCAATTGCTCCTCAATACAAGTGCACCAGTTATTGGGTGATCAAAATTATGAGACACGGGGCAGCTGAGAGACTTTTTTAAAAGATGGTTTATTGCCTCGTGGTGTCAGCCTGATAGAAGGGTGAGACATTAAAGGTGTTATATATAATGCCATAATATCAGAAGCCATCTAATTCCTAGTTGCAATGCCTTAGGTTAGTTTTTTAGCCAATCACATACTTCTACACAAGTTGGTAACATCTTTGTGTACCAATCATTAATTGCTTTTGCTTTTGTGGCTTTCCTGCAATGCATCATTTTCCAACCGGTCATATAACACTACAAAAACTTATATTGATACATCTTAAACTTCTAACTAACTTTATAAAAAGTTCTCTTTCTAAACATTAAAATCTTTGACTCTCTGACTTAACATACTGCTTTGCTTATGTAATGCATATCTCTGTTTGCTTAAAACATATTTCCATTTAAACTAAAAACTTATATCCTTGTTTTTTGTCTGTTTCAATGTCCTAATTCTCCAAGCCTTCTCCAAGGTCTTAGTTCAAACCTTGTATCCATTTCTATCTCTGAGCCTGAAAGCACAAGGCCCTGAGAGCTCTCCGTGCCTGCATTCCACAAACATTGGAACCTCCAGTCCTCTGGGACCTCCCCAGTGAGCCAGGACTGATGAAAGATGATGGAGAACAGCTTGGGGAGCTCATCCAGCAGCTCCCTCATCCCCCTAGGATGGATCCCATCTGGTCCAGAGAGATCTGTGAGCATCTGAGTGGCACAGCAGGTCACCAGCTGCTTCCTCCTGGATGACAGGGTGTCCTGGTTTAGGGCAAATTTAGGGAGAAAATCTCTGAATGAGGTCCCTCTAGGAAACAGATTCAAGCAGTCCCTCCCTCACCTGGTTAGGGGAAATATTTCCTGTAGAGAGATAGGGATATTGCGAACGGAAGATTCTCGGGATGTACAGGCAGCCAGGGACCCCCTTCACCTCCACCTTGTGGTCTGACCTCAGCTCTGTACCTGGCCACCCCTTGCCGGATGTGAGCTAGAGGAAATGACCCAAGGACCCCTGTCCTTAAAACCCCCTGTAACCCCTCAATAAACGCCATTTGCTGTCCACCACATTGGTGTCCTGGAGCTGATGGACCGAGTGACCCAGGGATAGGGCCACTGTGCTGGACTTGAACCAGGCTACCAGACAACAACTGGTGCCGAAACCACGGGAATACATCGGGAACCGATCGCCCAGATTTCGGGTTTCGCCTGCCCAAGATCCAGCGACTGCACCGCTGGCGAGTGCAGTGGGGGGAGACGTCCCCGGACCAGCGAGGAATATGGAACAAATCGTGAAGGTCGTAAGTGAGATCCACACGCAGTGGGGTCTGAATTGTAAGCTTAAGGATTTCTGTCTTGCAGTGCCGAGACTTATTAAGCTTGGGGCTATAGACGGCCCGGTAGACATTCTCCATCCGGAGATTTGGGATAAATGCACAAAAGCTTTGGCGGAAAACACCATGACCTCAGAGTCAGGAAAAGCGCTTAAAGCGTGGGGAAAAGTGATGCGGGCGCTGCAAGCCGCCCGGCAGGAGCAGCAAGCCTGGCAAGCTGCCCGAGCATGCCTGTTTGCCGCGCCGCAAACGGGGATTGGGGCGGCGACACAAACCGCGGAGGGGTTTGAATCAGGCGAGCGGGTGCGCGCGGGAACCCCGGACCCCCCTTTGCAGCCCCCGGGTCGGGACCCACCTTCACCGGGAGAAGGGGGACAGAGCGCGCGGGAGTTGAGGCAAGGATTAGCAGACGAGGCGCGAAATGCAGCCATTATATCGGAGATACAGGCGGCGGAAAAGACCGAGCCGCCTCCATACGGTTTTGAAAATGGCGCCGAGCCGCGAAATGCAGCCATTATATCGGAGATACAGGCGGCGGAAAAGACCGAGCCGCCTCCATACGGTTTTGAAAATGGCGCCGAGCCGCGTGGTCGAGCATTGCGCAATGATGCGGGAGGCGGGGAAGCCACGGGCGTTCTGAACGGCGCAAGCGCGGGGGAGCAGGGCAGAGGGGCGGCCCGCGGGAACGAGCGTCAGACCAATCACAGAGCTCTTTGTAAATTAGATCCTTATAAGGCAAGGACCTCCCCCAGCAGGAGGCGGGGGAAGCACCGGGGGAGGGAACGGTACAGCCCCCGGGGAACGGGGCGGGGGCGGAGCCTGAGAAAAAGGCTGAGCAGCCCGGAAACGTCCAGTCAGTCGACTTCCGGCTCTGACTCTGACCGGAGCTGGGACAGCCGGTCGGAAGGGTGGTCAGACACTGAATCGGATACTGGCTGGGAGGTTTACAAGAAGGGTGCCGCGGCTTACAGGGCAACTAACCACAACCCTCCGGCATGGGTTAGGGGGACATTAGATGCAAATCGAACCCCCATTACAGATTGGCGTAAAATAAAAATAGCATGTGCAGAGTGGGCCCCGTCTGCCAAGTTAGTATTCCCGGTCAGAGTAGGGGGTGCCAGCGGAAACCAGAGAACGTATTCCCCGGTAAACCCAAAAGATGTGCAAGCTATTGTAAAAGCAGTTGCCGACAAAGGAATCAATTCTGCCATGGTTTCTACACTTATTGACAGCATTTTTGGAGGCGATGATATGCTTCCCTTTGATATCAAACAAACTTGCAGATTAATCTTTGATGGGGCGTGGATGATAGTTTTTAAGCAAGAATGGGAGGACAATTGTGCCAAGCAGCGAGCCTTGGTAACAGGGGAAAACCATCCTCTGCATGGCTCCAGCCTACAGAGGCTGATGGGCAGAGATCCAGCCATGCTTACCCCACAGGCACAGGCAGAGGGACTGCGAGCCCATGAGGTTATGACTACCACCCGTGCTGCCCGAGAAGCCATCCGCACAGCCTCTAAAGCTATAGCCAGACCATCACCATGGTCCACCATAAAGCAGAGTGACAGTGAAAGCTTCACTCAGTTTGTAGACCGTCTCCAGGCAGCATTAGACTGCTCAACATTGCCCTCAGAAGCGAAAGGACCTGTGCTAGCAGACTGCCTGCGCCAGCAGTGTAATTCAGCCACCAGAGACATTTTAAGGTCACTGCCACCTGGGTCTAATATCGCAACCATGATCAGACATGTTGCAAAGGAAGAACACCTTGCTCCCATTCAAGCAGCTGTTCGCACTGCAATAACCAGTGTGATGGCATGCTCTTTCACTGTGTAAACTCAAAAAAGAGATCACAGCTAACCATAGCTCCTAACACAAAACACAAATGCTAAAGTCTACCTCCTCCCCATGCAATCTCCTAACCAAACCCACCCTTTCCAACCCATTCCTAAGCATGTTAACCTTTTGTGTCCTAGTTCTCATTGTTCCTAGAGTCCAGTACTGCCAGGACGACGAGGTGTACCACCTGCTCGAGGAACCAGGCCGGCTCCACAAGCGGGAAGTGTTAACAGGCATCACCATCGCGATGCTCCTCGGCTTAGGAGCTACCGGCGCTGCCACAAGTGTCTCAGCCTTGGCAACTCAGCATCAAGGACTGACCCAACTTCAAATGACAGTCGACGAAGACTTGCAAAAGATCGAGAAATCCATTTCATCCCTGGAAACATCCCTTTCCTCACTCTCAGAAGTCGTCCTCCAAAACAGGCGAGGACTGGACCTTCTGTTCATGCAGCAGGGGGGCCTATGTGCCGCCCTGAGGGAGGAATGCTGCTTCTATGCAGACCACATGGGAGTTGTTAGAAACTCCATGGCCGAGCTGAGGGAATGACTGAACCAGAGAAAAATGGACAGAGAAGCTAAACAAGGCTGGTTCGAATCGTGGTTCAACCAGTCCCCATGGCTCACCACCCTGATTTCTACATTAATCGGCCCGGTCATTATAATCCTACTAACACTAATCTTCGGGCCTTGTATATTTAACAAATTAGTACTATTTGTCAAAAAGCGTTTAGAAGCGGTTAACATTATGCTCGTCGAACGCCGACAACTACTTTAGAGTGTGCCCGTTACTAACAAATTTACAATTTTATACTAACCTTACTAACCCATAAAATTTTAGAATGTCCATATTAGGTAATCTTTATATGATTTTTTACTAATCATGAGGGAGGGGGGAAATGTAGAGAGATAGGGATATTGCGAACGGAAGATTCTCGGGATGTACGGGCAGCCAGGGACCCCCTTCACCTCCACCTTGTGGTCTGACCTCAGCTCTGTACCTGGCCACCCCTTGCCGGATGTGAGCTAGAGGAAATGACCCAAGGACCCCTGTCCTTAAAACCCCCTGTAACCCCTCAATAAATGCCATTTGCTGTCCACCACATTGGTGTCCTGGAGCTGATGGACCGAGTGACCCAGGGATAGGGCCACCGTGCTGGACTTGAACCAGGCTACCAGACGACAATTTCCTCAGAGAGAAGTGGAAAAAAAAAGCTGTTTATTTAACAGACAAAACACTTCTCAGCACAAAAACGAAGAATATTAAACAGCAAAACCTCTCACTGCTCTGAAGAGATGACAAATTCAGAATGTCCCTTCTGTGGGTTGCAGCCCAGCTCACTCAGTCTGTTCTCAGTCCCTCCAGCTCTGGAAATGCCACGGCCAGGCCAGGTCTGGTGGGCCACAGGTGTGAGCTCCTGGTGCTCTTCCTGGTTTTCAGTCCAGAGCAGGTTCAAACAATTCCAAAAAAAAGGAAAAAAACCACAGTTCGGATAACTTCTCTGCCTCAGCCAAAAACTAACCAAGAGCCAAGGAGAGCTCTCTCCTGCTGTCCACTGCAGACAACACAGTCTGTGTGAAAGATGCAGGGGAACAAGTGCAGTCTCTGATAACAAACTCTGCACCTCTTCTCTCCCCCTTCACTCCTGGAACCAGTCTTAAAGCTGCAGCACTCAGTATTCAACACCAACAGAACAGACGACTGGGGATATACAAGCATCATAAATTCACCCCAAGACACAGGGGCTTTGTTCTGCTCCCTGTCTCCATCTAGCAGCTCAGAACACTTGTCCTGAGAACAACCTGGCTTATTGTTTAAAACTGAGGAAAAGAAGGCGTTAAGTACCTCACCCTTTTCCTCATCTTTGGTGACCATACCCCGCCAATAAGGAAAGGAGGTTGGTCTCACCCCTCCTTTTGCCATTAATGTATTTATAAAATTACTTTTGTTATCCTTCAGACATGGCCAGGTTAAATCCTAATTGTTAACTTGCCTCTCTAATTTTATTTTTGCATGACCTAACAATATCGTTAATCGTAACAGTTGCCTGTCCTTCTGTGCAAAGGAGATGCATCCTCTTTTTCCCCTCCAAGTTCCTCCAAACAGTTGCATGTGCAGCAAGGCCAGTCAGTTTCCTTGCTGTCTCACCTTTTTGCACATTAGGACAGAATGCTCCTTCTCCCTTAAGATTTCTTCCTGGACACCTTTGTTTTTAAGGGCTGTTTCACATAAAAATCAGTACCTCATTTGGTACTCTCCATATCTGTATCATGAATGCAGGCCAAAGTCTGCTCTCCTTATGTCTGGGGAAGAAATTTTGTTGATGCCCTCCTTCCACACAGTGTTGAAAACTCCATTATTTCATGGTCACTGTACCCCAGGCAGCCTCCAACCACCCCATCTCCCACCAGCCCTTCTGTGAACAGCAGGAGACAGAGCTTTCTTGGGAAGTGGCAGTGTTGCTAAAAATTTGGCAATATAAAAAAACTCCTTAACACCCATGCAGCATTAAAAAGCAGCATTCTTTATTTGGCTGGATGCTCAGGGGACAGCTCCTTCTGAAGATGTGCATGCTGAGTACAGGAAAGTTTCTGTTTATATTCTGTGTTCTGCACACATATCCATTGATTATCCTGGAGTAAACACACATATGATAATCATTTCCCCCAGATCATTAACATATTTCCCCTCCCCTCTACCCATGTGTTCTTCTGTACTGGGAGTCTCTCTGGTGGTCGCTGATGGTCGTGGACCCCAATGTTCCAGTCAGCCTGGCTGAGTTGACAGGACACTGAGGTTGGTGAATTCCAGTTCCCCTTCTTACACAACAGGCATTGTGTGGTTTCCAGAGGCCAGTGGTTTTGGAGAACAAGCATTGTGTTATCTCACCTGTGGTAGGCAATTTATCATCTGGTAACATGAGGTCACAGAGTGGGCTATAACATCACAGAGTGGGCTATGACATCACAGATTGGGCTATGACATCACAGAGTGGGCTATGGGAGGTCACTGAGCAGCTACGACATCATAGGGTGTGTCTGTGCCATGACAGAGCAGACTGTGACCTCACAGGGGGCTCTGTGACATCCCAGCAGGGCTGTGTGAGGTCACTGGGTTGGTCACTCTGCCCCAGCCCCCCTCACAGCTTCCCCAGAGAATTCCAATGCTCTTCATGCCCAGCAGGGTCCCCTGTCCCTCTGTATCCCCCAGGTCCACCTGGAGCCACAGCCTCCCCCAAGGATGTTCCACAGATCAACCCCAGAGCCTGACACAGGGACAAGGGGCCACGGCTGTGTGACCAGGACATCAAGGATGTGGATTATCCAGGTCACTGTGGGCTGGTTTGGGTTCCCCAGGGCAGGAAAGGTGTCTGGCAGCTGGAGCAGGGTGAGGGAAGGGCTTCCAAGGTGGGGCTGGAGCCCTTTGGCTGTGAGGAGAGGCTGAGGGAGCTGGGCTTGTCCAGCCCGGAGCAGGGAAGGCTGAGGGGCTCCTCATGCCAGCCTGGCAGAGCCACCTAGGAGCTGATGGAGAACACAGAGCCAGGCTCTTCACTGGGGGCCTGGGGGGAGACACAACACAATGGGTGAAAGGGGAATGAGGGGAGATCAGCCAGGACATGTGGAAAACCTTTGTTCCCATGGGCTCAGACAGGCTCTGAGATGCTGCCCCATTCCCTGGCCTTTGGGATTTTCAAATTCACACCAAAGCTTTAAACCACTTGATCTGACACAGTTTCTAACAAGTTGGGCTGCAGACCTGCTGAGGTTCTTTTCCAACCTCAGCTCCCTGATGATCCCAGGAACGTGCTGCTCCCCATTTTGGAATGGGCCAGAGCAGATGTTTATGGGACAGGAGCCCTCTGGGGTTGTAGCAGACCTGCAGCCTGCACAGTGCACAAGCACATCTCATAAGCTGGGGCATTTGAGTACTTGAAGAAATGTCAAAGTTTTCCCACCAGGAGAGTACCGAAATTTCCTGGAACTCTACTGATGATCTCTTCACTAGACCACGTGGTTCTATATCCATCCCATTGCTCCCACATTGCCTCCTCCAGTTGTTCTCTAATGTTCCACAGTAGTCAACATATTAACGGTGTCTACATCTATCACAGAATCACCCTTTCTAATATCTTTGTCTAAAACTGTTCCTTTATGGAAATCCCCTGTGCATGAAGAACACATCAGATAATGCTTTGACATTGCACAGAGCTGAGGGAAGAATTTTAAGTTTAATAAAATTATATCATTGTTACATTTTTTTTGTTGGCCATGAAGAGAAACCTGTCTATGCCTCTGAGTCTCACCAGTTCCTGAGCCCAAAGGACACAAACCTGATGAGTTGTGGTTCCCACTGCAGTGGTGGCACTTGCACCTCCCTCCATCCCCACAGCAGAGCTCCCTTGTCCCAGAAAGTCCCTGGCCATGCAGGGATGAAGGAAACAGGACAGGCTGTGGGGATCAGGGGCAGGGCACGGCCAGGGATTTGGGGTGGCTGTGAGCCCAGGGCAGGAGCCGGCCCTTGGCCTTGGTGAACCTCATCCCATTGTCCTGGGCCCATGGCTCCAGCCTGTGCAGATCCCTCTGCAGAGCTTCCTGCCCTGCAGCACAGCCACACTCCCACCCAGCTGGGGCTCACCTGGCAACTGACTGAGGGTGCCCTCGATGGCCTCGTCCAGATCAGCAAGAAAGAGACTGAACTGCCCTGGCCCCAATCCTGAGCCCTGGGGACACCCCTGGATGTGGCTCCAGTGCCCAGCACTCCTTGGGCTGGCCATCCAGCCAGATTCCTACCCAGGGAACAGATGCTGCACAGGCTGTTGGATCAAGTTCCTGTGAGCCCAGAATATTGGCATTAGTGCAGCTGTAGCTGTGCACAAGAGAGATCTCCAGCCACTTTCTCTCTTTTCCTCCTTCTGGGCATGGATGGAGCTCCTGACTTCAGTGTGTGACTCGTGTGTGCAATGTGGGAAAAAACACAGCACTTCTGGACAGCAAACCAATATGATTTTGCAGAAGCCCATTTATTGTTTACAATTCACCCTAATTATACATTTCTAGAACCATCAACCACATGGGGACACACTTTACAATTGGTAATTTTAGGGCACTGATCCACCCATTCAAACCCCTAAAAGTCTGTAATTGCCGGTCTTCAGGATATTCGTCGCCTCCTGTTATCTTGAATTTTCTAATCTTGGTGTTCTGTGTTTTCAACTTCATGCCTCCTGATTCAGCATAGTTTAAGTTCCTTAGGCCTTGAAGGGGGGTTTCAACAAGTTTTTGAAAAACTCCTACAGTTTTCTCACCCCGTGCACCTGTTATAAACACTGGTCTAAACTAAGAAACACACAAAAACAGCTTGTGTGTGAAAGAAGCATGTGAACGAACAGTAAAATATTCAAAAATAACTAGACAGCAAAACATAGCAACTGAATAGAGTTTTTGGCTGGTGCATGCAAGGCCCAGATTTGAACAGACATGTCCACCGTGGCCTAAACCTTGTCCAGCATTACTACAGTGCAAAGAGCAAATCTGGGCAGAATCGGGGCAGGGACGGTTTGGGGCATCTTGGAATCAGCACTGGGCACGAACGTGTTTTCCATTGGTCTGAGACTGTCTGCTGTGGGAAGTGAATGCAATATGCAGCATGTTTTTATGGATCTGTGCCTTCCCTTGGTTTCTTTGCTCACAATAAATGAACATCCCTCTGTGTCTCTGGCAGCTCCTTCTGCAAGGAAAGCAAGTGGGAGCTGGTGCCAAGGAGATGAAAGCTGCAGGCACAGCCTGGAGTGGAGGAAGCTCAGATTTGCACAAGGCTGCTCTGAGTGCCAGGGGTTGGATGGGGGAAGTGGTGGGGTGGGGGTAGGGACAAAGTGTGGTTGATTGTCAGCCATAGAGTGTTTTGATTTTCATATCTATTCAAACTTCATTAGGAGGTGCTGGGGATCAATGTCAACTGGATATTGGTGATATCAGTGTATAAACAGGAAAGGAATAAATATGGAAAAGAAAAGGTCTTCTCGCTTTTTGTTTTTAAATGAAATATGTTACAAATGGAATGAAAGCTTAGAGAAATTCTGTCTTATGCTCAGATTTCTGGCAGTAGCTCTGTTTCAGGCAACCTGCACCCAAATTGCTCTTGCTCACAAGTTCTTTAGAATGGCTGCTTAGGTCTAGTCTAAACTGAATTATTTACTGAATGGAATCAACATAAACAGAGAAGAATCTTTAAATGGACTACTTACTGCACAGGATAAACAAAAGAAGTACAGATAAATACAAACATAGTGCACAATAAAGTTACCTATATTACAGCTAGTGAAGAAATAGCACAGACCAGGAGTCAATGTAACTTACCACCGAATTGATGAGGGAGTACACATGGAGCCCTTTCACTCAGCTTCCAGAAAAGGAACCACAAAGATGCACCCAGATTGGGAGAGAAGCCCTGCCCATGTGCAGGGACTATGCAGAAGAATTCTGCTTTGTCAAAGTTTTGTGTGGCTTTTCTAGTTTGTACAGTGAAGTGTGAGTCACCCAGAAATTCAAGGCTTATCTCCCTTCAGTCTCCCGAGACAAGCTGTTCATGGTGAGCTGGGAATTCCACCTGCCTGGCACCAGAGAGAACTCAGGACAGGACAGATGTCCGGCCTGGGTTATCTCAGCAATTCCTGAGAGGGGGAAGATGCCCTGAGTTATGGCCCAGCTGATGGACAGAACAGATGAGCTCTGCTGGACCATAGGGGAAGTCCTGCTGCAGGAACCTCATGGAACCAAGGGTGCATTGTGACATTGTGATGCCTCCTGGAACCAAGGAGACCATGGTGACACCAATGAACCTCATGGAACCAAGGGTCCATTGTGACACTTTGGAACTACAGAGACCATTGCTGAGCACAGAACCTCATGGAACCAAAAGTCCATTGTGACAGATCAAGGCCTCATGGATCCAAAAAGAGCATTGTGACACCATGGGGCCCCATGGACCCAAATATCCAATGTGACAGTACAGAACCTGGGGGAACCAAAGGGGCCTTTGTGACATTGCAAGGCCTCAGGGAACCAACGAGTGCAAAGGTCGCAAATATTCCTTGCAGGATTCTGTTTTGGGGAAGGGGAACATCCTTGGTAGAGACTTCGGCTGGCACACAAAAAAGGAGTATGTCAGTTTGCAGTGGGGAAATTTAGGAGACTGAGATTGCTTCCAAAAAAACAAAAAGAAACCCCCTTTTTGAGTTCCACCAGTTCTCAGAGACTCACTGGAAAGGAAAATGTAAAGAACCTTAAAAAACTGAAGCACCTAGAGGCATTAATCCCCACTCAGTGTTGTTATTGAGAAAGGCTCTCAAGAGACTAATTAAAGCAGATAATTGGAGGCCATGATTGCACAAAGCTCTCAGAGACTCCAAGGCAAAAGCAAAACCCAAAGTCCTCTGAAAAACCTGCAGTCCCTGGGAGCATGAAGGAGCCCCCAGGGCCATTCCTGACCAAGGCTCCACAGGGACTGGTCCCAGCAGATCCCTGAGGCCACTGGGATGTGGGGAGATGCTGAGGGCAGCACAAGGGGTGACAGTGCCCAGCCTTGCTGGGGCTGTGCCAGGAGGCCCCAGTGCCTCAGGACAAGGTGTGTCCTCCCAGCCCTTGGTGGCACAGACCCTGCTGTGCCCCAGGGCACCAAGACTTGGCTTCTCTTTGTCCCCACCTGTCCTCTCTGCCTCCAATTTCCTGCTCTAACTGGAACCTGGGGACACTTTCTCAGTTGTGTCCCTCAGTGGTACCCACGAATTGTATCAGAAACTTTGGAGTTCAATTCTGACTGAATTCTTGACAGGTTTCCTAACAAACCATGGCTGTGCCTTGATTTCCCTCTGGTCTGGTGCAGTTCATCAGGAAGGTTTTCAACTCCAGTTATGGAGAAATACATCAAAGAGCTTCTGAGAAATACACATTCCTATTTTGAAAGGTTTATTCTATACTGTTGTCTTTAGAGCAGAGGTGACTGCAGCATTCAGTGTTTGATATTGATCCAGGGTCTCTCCTCAGGATTTCTGGCCTGCTCAGAGAAGCTGTGCCTTGAGGTCTGATCCATGGTACACATCCTTGCTCTACATTCTCTAGGCTGCCGTCAGAAAAACAGATTTTTTTCCCATTTATTTATTTATTTATTTAATTTTTTAAAATTTTTTTTATTTTTTTAAGCAGTCTAAAACTCCTAATTTTCTCCACTGCAATCAGACACACTCCTCAGGTTTGTGCCAGTCCAAAGTACCACGAAATCTACCCCAGAGCTGCCCTGGGCCAGCTGTGAGGGTGGATCATCATCCCAACCTGCACTGGCCACTGCCAGGGGCTGTGGCCATGGACACTGCACTGACCCCACTGCTGGGTTTGGGGACCACGGCAACTGTGAGAAGTTCAAGTATTGTTGCAAACATTGGGGAGGACTGGGACATACTGGGGAACACTGGGAACCCTCTGGGAGGCACTGGGATGTACTGGGGGTGATACTGGGAAAAACTGGGACAAACTGGGGACACTGAGGCTTATGATGGATGACACTCCGGGGAACTGGAGGGGACTGGGAATAAACTCAGGTGTATTGGATGGGACTGCAATGTACTGCAGATGAACTGGGCTGTATTGGGAGAGACTGCAGGGGCACTGGGATTTTACTGGTCTGTACTGGGGATGAACTGGGCTGTACTGGGAGGGACTGGAGAGGCACTGTAGTTGTATTGGACTGTACTGGGCTGTACTGGGAGGGCCTGGAAAGGAACTAGGGTTTTACTGGGTTGTAGTCGGGATGAACTGGGCTGTACTGGGAGGGACTGCAGGGCTTGAATGGGCTGTTCCCGCCTCTGCCGCCTCCCATTTGCCGACAGACCTGCCCATCACCACCTGCAGCCAATCAGAGCGGGGGATCAGGGCCTCAGGGGATGTTCCTGGTGTCGCCGCCATCTTTTCTTTTTGCCTCTAACTCCCATCATAGCCCGCAGCCCGACAGAGCCTCATTGGAGCGCCTAAAACTCTCGCCGTGCCCTCTGTCCTAAGGAGCCTGGTTAGAGCTCCTCGACCACCCCCCGAAGTTCTCCTGAACCGTATATGTTCAGCCCTTAGGACCTCCAGTCATGCCTTGGATGCAAAAGTGTCCTCAAATGCATTCCTGGACACCCAGATGCCCCGTCCGAGCCACTTCCGGGACTACAGCTCCCATCATGCTCTGTGGTGCAAATAAACAACCAGTTCAACTGTGCGTACAACTCCCGTGATGCTCCACAGCCCCTTTAAAGTGTATTATATCAGTGCCTACAAATCCCATCATTCTCCGCACCCCAGAGAGCCCCATTAGAGCCCCCCAAGTGCCCGCCTGGACCCCAGAGGGCTTCACATTCCCCTCTCTGGCCTCCAAGTGCTCCCACGGACCCCCAAATGCTCCACCGGATCCAAATAATCCGTCATAATCTCTAAATACCCCTCCAAGTGACCACCCGGCTCCCCCAAGTGTCATCCCGATCCTGAAATTCCTTCTATTTGCCATCCCCAAACCCAAATCTGCCCCAAATATTCCCCAGAAATGTCTCCATGGACCCCAAGGTGGGTCCTTTTAACATGTCTGAGAAAACTATTAAAAAGAAGACAGAAGGACTAAAAATGGGAAGAACTAGAATTAAAAAAAAAAAAAAGGTGAAATAATAGCCAATTTTAGTCAATTAATTAATGAAAGGAATTGTGCTGCTTAGAACCAAGGACTAATAATTTTTAGTTGCTAAAAAAGTATAGGTGTTTTAATAAAAAAAGAAAAATTAGGTAATAGAAATACAGAATTTCATAAAAGGAAATATTTTATTGTATAATAAGATTGTATTATAAAGAAAAAAATAATAGTTTTTTTTATTATGTTTTGGGTTGCCATTCCATAATGGGCAATGTCAGAAATGGTGAGGATGGAGGTGAGGAGCAGGTTATCCAAACAGGATCAGAAAGCAAGGGGCTTATTCATCTCTGTGCCCAGACCTCCTAAGGAGACCTTCAGCATTAAAGTCACTTGAAGAATTATTCTGTCACTTTCTCTCTGTTTTAGTTTGGACAAACTTAGGGGAAAAAACCCCCAGAAGAGTTCCCCAGGGAATAAACTCTCAATTTTTCATTTTACTGGACTTAAGAAAAAAATATTTCACTCAGGGGGAAAAAAGTGGAAAAAACTTGTTTTTTAACACATACAAGAGAAACACTTTTTAGCACAAATTTAGAAGACAAAAAAATTTTTACTGAGAGAGAGAGAGAGAGACGTGAACGATTCGATCTTCACTAGAAGGACGAAACGCTTTTCTGGCCGGTGTCTAGAGGCAGGCCGCAGGGTTTCTCTGGAGCGAGCTGGTGCTGATTCTCGAGAGGTGAGGGGGGGGGGCAGGGAAGGAAGAGGGGGAGAGAGAGAAAGAAAAAAAACCAGCCAGAATAGCCAGCAAGCTTTAAACAGCAGCGAGCTAAACTAAATAATTTAAGCAATATAAAGCTAAAAAAAATTAAGCAAAAAAAACCAGCTAACTAACAAACTAGGCTACGAACTACTACTCTTTTATTTTTGCTGCTTGATTTACTTGATGGTTATTTTGCTGTTTTTTGTTAGCTTTACTTTTGGGGACATGGGCGTTTACATGGCGAATTTTACGGGTAGCTTGTTTAACTGAGTAGCTATGTCTTTTTACTTTTTTGCAGCCCAGATTGGTTTTTCTTTGCGCTGCCAGTTTGTTTTTTTTTATTTTTGCAGCCATTTTTACAAAGCATTGGCTAGTATTTAGGAATTAGTGTAAAGATAAAGCTTTGGCCACTTTTTTCTTTTGGCAATATTTAAAGCTAGTTGGACAGCTTTGAGTTTAGCGAATTGACTAGACTTTTCTTTTCTTTTAGTAGCTTTTGCAACCCGTTGTGGAGGGCTTTATACAGCTGCTTTTTATTTTTGATTTGTTTTTACAATGCGACAGGAACCGTCGGTGAACAGGGCATAACGGATTTTTTTTGCCGGTAGCTGGTTGTAAGGTGGTGCTTTTTTAGCCCGGGTCACCGGTTCTTGTTTTTTATTTGTCACACTAAAACTTTTTCTTTTTGGCTAGTTGGTAATTATTTTTAAGATTCTTGGGCGATTTAATTTTTCGATCCGGGCGCGCTGCATAATGAGGGCTATTTACTTGCTTTATGTGGCACTGGTGGCATGGTGGGTGGAGGGAACTTTTTTACTGAACATCCACTTCAGCACTGGCAACCGGGGTGCCAGAAAGAGTTGTGCTTTTGTGCCAATTACTTTTGAAGCAGCTTGGACTCCCTCATAAGCAGCTAGGATTTTTTTTTTGTTGGGGTATAATTAATTTTAGACCCTCTGTAACTTTTGGTCCAGAATTTTAGGGGTTGGCCTTGGGTCTTACTTGACACTTTTTGCTACAGACTTTAAGACAGACCGTGGTTTTTAGCTGCAGAATAGAGCACATTTTTTACATCTGGCCCCGTCCTGACGGGGCCAAGAGCTACTGCATGGGCGATTTTTTGTTTAATTTGGATGAAGGCTTGTTGTTGTTTTGGGCCTTAATGAAAATTATTTTTTTCTGAGTAACTTGGTAAAGAGGGCTCACAATTTGACTGTACTCGAGGATGTGCATTTTCTAAAAGCCTATAGCACCTAAGAAAGCTTGCGTCTCTTTTTTGTTAGTAGGTGGAGACATAGCTGTGATTTTATTAATAACATTAGTAGGAATTTGACGTCTTTCATTTTGCTACTTTACTTTTAGGAACTGGATCTTACGAGCAGGTCCCTTAACTTTATTTTTTTTGATGGCAAAACTGGCTTTCAGGAGAATTTGGATAATTTCTTCTCTTTTCTTAAACACTTTTTTTGCTGTGTTTTCCCACACAATGATGTTATAGATGTACTGCAAATGTTTTGGAGCCTCACCTTTTTTTAGTGCAGCTTGGATCAGCCCATGGCAGATGGTGGGACTGTGCTTCCACCCCTGGGGCAGTCGGTTTCAGGTGTACTGCACGCCCTTCCAGGTGAAAGCAAACTGCGGCTTGCATTTTGCTGCCAAAGGAATGGAGAAAACGCATTGGTAATGTCAATGGTGGCATACCACCTTGCTGCCTTGGACTCCAGCTCGTACTGGAGCTCCAGCATGTTTGGCACGGCAGCGCTTAACGGTGGGGTGACTTTATTTAATGCACGGTAGTCTACTGTCAATCTCCATTCTCCGTCAGACTTGCGCACAGGCCAGATGGGACTGTTGAAGGGTGAGTGGGTTTTGCTTACTACCTTTTGGCTCTTCAGCTCCCGGATTATCTTATGGATTGGGATCACAGCATCCCGAGTTGTCTTATATTGCCGGCGATGTACTATCGAAGTGGCAATCGGTACCCTTTGCTCTTTTACCCTTAGGAGTTCCATGGCAATTGGATTCTTACATAGTCCGGGCAGGGTGTTTAATTGCCGGATTTTTTTCGCCATCACAGCCACTATTCTAAATGCTCACTTGAAGCTTTTTGGGTCCTTAAAATACTTGCTTTGAAGGACATCTATTTCCAAAATACACGGGGCCTCTGGGCCAGTTACAATCGGGTATTTTTTTTACTCTTCTTTGGTTAGACTTATTTTCGCTTCCACTATGGTAAAGTCCTGTGATCTGCTTGTTACACCAGCAATAGAAACGTTTTTTTTTCCGACACATCTTGATGGAAATATAGTACACTGTGCTCCAGTGTTCACTAAAGCTTTATACTTTTGTGGTTTTGATGTGCCAGGCTACCGAATTCACACAGTCTAAACCACTCGGTTTTTCCTGGCCTCACCTTGGCTAGAGGCAGGGCCTTTTTAAGCTTGTTTATTTTTTTTGACGGGGGCATAGGTTTTAGAAGTTTTTTTAAGTGAATTGGACATGTCGTCATTATTTTTTTTATACGTGGCACTGTGATTCTGGGCGACTGGAGCTGCTCTCTTTCTGATGGAACCTTTTTGTTGAGCCTTGTCTTTTTTTAAATCACGCACTTGTCGTGCCAGAACAGCTGTGGGCTTTCCATCCCACTTCTTTATGTTTTCTCCGCAGTCACGCAAGAAAAACCACAACTCTGCACGTGGGGTGTACCTTTTCTCTTCAGCAGAGGAGCGTCTGCGTTGACTGCCAGGACGTCTGATTTGCACAGCTGAGATTTGGAGGAGATCTTCTTTGATTTTTTCTTTTAGCTTTTTATGGTTTTCCTCTAACTTATTTTTTAAGTTCTGTAAACATGTTTTTACGGCTGCAATTTTGGCATGCGTTGGGCCATGCACAGCATTAGCGTACGCCCGAAGCTTCTTTGCTATATTGAGCACTGTCTCGTATATGTCTTCTCGTTTCATGATTGCAAGAGCTGAGGCATATTTAGATGGTTTAAGCTTTACAAGTTTCCTCTGCATAATTGGTGTGCATGGTACCAGATTTGGATTTTTAGTTGTTACGTCATCTGAGAAAATAATTTTTGTCATTGCCATCTTTCTTAAACGTTGGATTTCTTGCTCGATGGTTTTTCATCTGGTTTGCTGCATGTACAGGTTATCAGCGCAGAGACATTTTTGTGCCACACTGTCCAATACACGTGACCAGAGGCTTTGAGCATTAGCTCCCCTCATTATACTTTGATTGATGACTGGATCTTGAGACAGGGATCCTAAATGTTTCGCTTCTGTGCCATTTAGGATGGTTGCTTTACTTGCCGCATCCCAAAGCCGAACTAGCCAACTAATTATGGATTTATTAGGTCGCCTTGTATAATCTTTTCTTAGACCACGAAGATCTTTCAGAGAAAGGGACTCATTATTAGTTTTTGATTTCCCATTAGTCACTTTAACTTTGGATTTTATATTAGGGGGAGTTGAAGGTCTTTCTCCTGCATCCTTATCATCATCATCCTCCCCTGGCCGATTTGTTTTCTTTGTGCACTTTCTACTCCTGGTACTGGTAGCCTTGTATAATCTTTTCTTAGACCACGAAGATCTTTCAGAGAAAGGGACTCATTATTAGTTTTTGATTTCCCATTAGTCACTTTAACTTTGGATTTTATATTAGGGGGAGTTGAAGGTCTTTCTCCTGCATCCTTATCATCATCATCCTCCCCCGGCCGATTTGTTTTCTTTGTGCACTTTCTACTCCTGGTACTGGTAGCCTCAGCCATAGGTTGAAGTTTGCTGTCTAATTTGGCCCCTGTCCTGGAGCTTGAGGTGTTAACTGCAGTTTGAGTAACTGGAATAGTAGCTACGTTATTTCCCTGTTCTTTCTCCTTTGTTTGTTGTTCTACACTATTTAACAGGGTTCGATAAGCGTACGCCAGAGCCCAGCTCACTGCAGTGATTTTCTTTTCCTTAGAATTGTCCTGACACTTTTCTTTTAAGTACTTTGCAATTTTGACTGGGTCTTGAATTTGTTCAGATGAAAAATTCTAGATTATAGGTTCAGAAAACTTTTTTAGAATTTGGCCTAGTTCCTCTTATTTGCCACACCACTCAGAATTTTTCCCACTCTGCTTTGCTACCAAATCAGGGGTTGTAACACCTGCATCCCTAGAAATTTCAGCTTTCATTCTGTATAAACTGCAGACAGTATAGAAAAAACTTACTAAATTAAATACCAGAAAGATGGTTTCCTTTACACTCAGGGAGAGCTGAACATTTTCTAACAGAGATGTAAATAATTCAGGGGAGAAGAAGGAAAATAAAGGCAAGAAATCCTCTTTGCTTGCTTCTCTTTTAATGAATTGAGTGCACAACACAAACCACGACTTGTACATTCCTGAAGTGGATTCTAACACCTTCATAAACTTCTGGCAGGTCATAACAACCAAGCCTAGCCCAATGAGTATTTTGGTTAATACCCCTTTCATGAAAAAACTACGTGCTAGAGACAACACTGGGGCTATCTCTGAGTAAGAGAACAGGCCCAAAGACCACAGGGGTATTAAGATTTCAAAAAACTCTAAAGAGCAAACATACAGGCAGGCTTCCAATTCAAAAGACATCATGGCTTCAAAAAACATACTGATATCAATACAGGCAAATTTAAAACAAGATGTTATTAAAGTTTTTTCCACTTTCTCCTTCCCCGTACGGGCCACCAAATAAGAAATGTCTTTGTTTGGACAAACTTAGGGGAAAAAACCCCCAGAAGAGCTCCCCAGGGAATAAACCCCCAATTCTTTATCCCACTGGACTTAAGAAAAAAATATTTCACTCAGGGGGAAAAAAGTGGAAAAAATCAATTTATTAACACATACAAGAGAAACACTTTCTAGCACAAATCCAGATGACAAAAAAATTTTCACTGAGAGAGAGAGAGAGAGACGTGGACAATTCGATCTTCACTAGATGGACGAAACGCTTCTCTGGCCGGTGTCCAGAGGCAGACCGCAGGGTTCCTCCAGAGCGAGCTGGTGCTGATCCTCGGGAGGTGAGGGGGGGGGAAGGGAGAGGGGGAGAGAGAGAAAGAAAAAAAAACAGCCGGAATAGCCAGCAAGCCTTAAACAGCAGCGAGCTAAACCAAATAATTCAAGCAATATAAAGCCAAAAAAAATCAAGCAAAAAAAAACCAGCTAACTAACAAACCAGGCTACGAACTACCACCACAGCAGCGACACCCACAAGCAGCAGCAGCCAGAGCCAAGCGAGCAGCCCAGGCGGCCACTCCCCCGGGAGCAGACAGCTTCATGGCCAAGGGGGGACAGGATGAGAATTCAGTCAAAACATCAACCCAGGACACTCTCTGAACTGGAAAATAAGAAAATTGGTATGTGATTAAAGATAAATAAATCATGAGGTGCACTTTGAAATCTTTTTCCTTAGGAGAACTCCAAACTGACCCCAAGCAGCTGCATAAGCCCTGGAGACTTGAAGACAATGAAAGGAAAAGAAGGAGCTCCTGAGGGCTTTCTGTATTTTAATGATCCCCAGGGTGGATTTGGGACTGAGTCCAGGAGCCCCAGGCACTGAGAGAAGGTTGAAGAAGATGCTCAAGGAGTCAGAAGCAAAACTCCAAGTCCCTTGGAGCATCAGTGGCCCCAGTGAGGGCAGGGACTGCCAAAGGCTCCCCAGGCACTGGTGAGAGCAGATCCTTGAGGGCAGGATTGCAGGAGCCAAAGGCTGTGAGCAGGAACTGCAATGCTGAGCAAGGCCTGGGCTGGTTGGAGGCAGCAGAAAGGCCAAGGGCTGAGCCCAGGCCTGGCCCAGCAGGGCCTGTCCCTCACGGGTGGCTCGGGTCTGTTCCAGGGGCACTGGGATGGGAGAGGCAGCAAGGACAAATGGCACCAACCTGTGTGACACTGCAGATGCTCATGGAACCAAGGGCCAGTGTGACACAGCAGGGCCTCATGGAAACAAGAGGCCATTGTGAGCCTGCGGGGCTGTAACACTCCAGAACACTGAAATGCTGGGGGTGACCAAAGGTTCCTTTACTTGAGCTTGGTGCACAGGAGAAACACCAGCCAGATATTCTCAAGAGGTGAAAATGGCACAAAAATTTTACTGTCAAAGAATAGAAAGTCAAGGAATTTTGGAAAACTATTTAATATAGCATCCAAGTTATCATAAAAAACTTATCATAGCAGTAACTTCATAAACTTTGCCCATTTAACCTCAAAACCTTTAAACACTTAAGTAGTTTAGGTACCCAAAATAGTTTCATATATAGAGCATTAGAAAGGGAAGAAAGATAGACAGAATCAGAGAAGCTCTATAGAAAGACAGGCATATTGTTACCATGTCCCACCTGCTCTCCTCAGGGGTCTGCTTGCACACAGGCCCAGCAGAAGTTTTCCTGTTGGTGAGGAAAGAATGGAAATGCCTGAGTAGGTTTCCTGAACAACAAACCCCACTCAGGAACCACATTCTTAGTACAGGTTGCCTGGAATGATGTCACCTTTTTACAAGGGACAGTGTGGCTAGTACTGATCTCTGTAAGCAGAATTCTCTGAGTCTTCCAGCTGAATTCTCTGTCCCTGCCCTTTCCCTGGATCTCTGTTGCAGATGGAAGCTGCTGGTGACATTCTCACCTTTAACCCCTCTTTTGAATGAAGACAGATGTTCCCAGGTGTGTTAAGCAGTTGCTGCTCCATGTTCATGCAAAGCTTTTGTATCCTCATGGAACCAAGAACACCCTTGTGACACAGCAGGGTCTCAAGGAGCCAAGGAGACAATTGTGACAGTTCAGAGCCTCACAGAAACAAGGCTCCATTGTGACACTGAGGGGAATTATGGAATCAAGGAGACCATTGTGACACAGCCAGGCCACATGGAACCAATGGTCCATTGTGACAATGCAGATCCAAGGAGACCATGGTGACACTGTGGAACCCCATGGATCCAAGGGGCCATTGTGACACTCAAGAACTTCATGGAACCCAGGGTCCAGTGTGACATAGTGACGCCTCCTTGGAACAAGAGAACCATTGCTGAAAGCACAGAAACTCATGGAACCAAGGGACCATGGGGAAAGAGCAGGGCCACATGGAACCAAGGAGACCTGTGACATTTAGGAACCCTATGGAACCGAGTGTCCATTATGGCACTACAGAAACAACAAGACCATTGTGACACTATGGAAGCTCATGGAACCAAGCAGCCGTTGTGACACTCCAAAGCCTCAGTGAACCAGGGATACCATTGTGACACTCCAGAACCTCATGGCACTAAGGGTTTATTGTGACACAGCAGGGTCCCATGGAACCAATTGTCCATTGTGATAGTGCAGATCCCAGGAGACCATGGTGACATTTTGGAAGCCCATGGAGCCAAGGGTCCATTTTACAGTCCAGAACCAAGGAAAGCATTGTGACAGTACAGAACCTCACAGGACCAAGATTCCATTGTTATGCAGTGGGGCTTCATGGAACCAAGGAGCTGCTGTGACACAGCAGAGCTGCATGGAACCAATGGTCCATAGTGATACTGCAGATCCAGGGAGACCATGGTGACATTTTGGAACCTCACAGAACCAAGGGTCCAGTGTGACACAGCAGAACCTCTTGGAATCAAGGCAATCAAGGTAAACTATGGAACCTCATGGAATCACAGATCCAATGGAACACTGAAGAGCCTCACTGGAACAAAGGACATGGGACAAAGGTTGATGGGACAAAAGCTCATGGAAACTCTGGGGCATTGTGACACTGCAGAGCCTCATGGAACCAAGGGCACCACTGTGACACTGAGGAACCCCATGGAACCAAGCAGGCATTTTCACACTGCAGAACCAAGGAGACCATTGTTGAAAGTACAAAACCTCATGGAACTGAGGGGCCATTGTTATACTGCAAGGCCTCATGGAACCAAGGGGCCATTGGGACACTGGTGCCCCATGGAACCAAATATTCATTGTGACCCAGCGAGGCTGCTTGTAACCAATTGTCCTTTGCAGTACTGCAGATCCAAGAGACACTATGGCAGTTCATCAGCCAAGGGTAAGTTGTGACACACCAAGGCCTCATGGAACCAAGGAGAGCATTGTGGCAGTGCAGAACCAAGGAACCATTTTGACAATATGGACCCAAATAGAACCAAGGGGCTATTGTGGAACTGTACAAGGGACATAATGAAGTCAAGGACAGCACTGATACTGAAATGTGCTGGATAGAAACTTCTGAACACAGTTTTGAGTATTCTTTAATACAGCATGGTAGTCACTCTGGTAATCCTTCATCCATTTGTGTGTATTGGTCATCAGGTAAACAGTGATTTATCACACATGCCGATTACGTCCTCATTAGCTATCCCCACTTCCTTTGACTTTATTTGAAATAGTGGCACCCATTATCACAAATCTTTTTTTTTTCCACTCCTGCAGCCCAGCTCTGTCCAGTCTGGCTCTGAGGAGAGCACAGCAGACCATGTCCCAGGCCTGGCTAAATCTGGGCACACAACATCCCCTTCTTTTCCCTCCCATTGGGGTTTTGCCATCCCTGCCTTGTGCCACCAGTGCCTGGAATGGCTGCAGGAGGATTTGCCACATGTCCTTCCCTGCTGAGCCTGACCAGTCTGTGACTCTCCCAGTGCCCCTCCCTGCCCTGTTTGCAGACTGCTTCCATGTCTGCCCTTCCCAAGTGCCCAAGACCCTCTGGGATGGCTCTGGCCTTTCCAAGGGCTTTGAAAGGAGTCTCACAGTGACAGTGCCCAGCCTTCTCAACATCCCTGACACCAAAGGCCTTTTCCACATCCCTGAGTTCCAGGTCAGTGCCCAGAACACAGCACATCCCTGTCCAGGTGCTCAGGGTGATTCAGAGGGAGGCAGCTCTGATTTCTCCCCACAAACCCCCACCCCAATGGTCTCTCTGTGCAGTCCATGGCTGTCCTGAGCATTTTTTCCTGGAGCCTCCTTGCCCAGGAAGTTTCTCTCTATGGAATCCTACCCACAGCCCAGCAATGAATTCAGGTGTTTTCCCAGAGTTTAGTGGCCTCAAGGCACCGTTTGTGCCACCAGAACTGTGCCAGCCCTGAGTGCTGATGATGGTGTTTGTGCTCACTTGGGTTCATCTCCCCACACACACATGATGCACTGCTGAAATCTCCTCAGTACAGAGCAAACTCAGACTGCTCACTGGTCACTTGGTGTCCCTCCATGCAGGGTCAAACAACCTCCTGCAGGTGGGGCAGAGGCCAGTGCTGGGTGTGGTGGTTGCAGGGGCTGGTGTGGGACAATTGCCCTGGGGCACCTTCCCAGGCTGTGGCCAGAACAAAGACACAGCCCAGGCCATGCTCTGCTGCTCCGTCAGGTCAATGCCAGGAGCTCTGGCTGTGCCAGGACACTGCTGTGTGCCCCCCTGCACACTGCCCCTCTGCCCCAGGCACTGGGCTTTGCTTTGCATTCCTGGAGCACATTGCTGACCTTAGCTCTGGAGGAGAGCAAAGCCTTCCTGCCCTGCCCTCAGGAGATGCCCTTTGCTGATGGAGCTGCTGTGCTGGAGCCCAGCTGTGTCCCAGCAGTGCCCATGGCCTGTCCCTGCCTGTGCTCACAGCACAGACACGCAGCAGGACAGTGACCAAGCTGCCAGAGCCTTACAGCCACAGAAGGGCTGGCAAGGAGAGGGTGGAGTTGGGAAGAGCAGATGTGGGAAGAGCCAGGGCCATTGTCCCAGGCTGTGCTGCTGTGCTGGGAGACTCTTCCCTCCACCTCTGCTCACAGGCACTGCCCTGCAGAGACAGAGAAGGGCTGAGGAAGGATCCTGGACACACAGGTTAGGGCATGTTCTTGCTTTTATTTAAATGCTTATGGAAGAGACCTCTTGAGCATATTTGGGTTTCAAAGGATAGATAATAATGTAGAAATGAAAAGAGTAATGTTACAGTATTTTTTTAAAAACCAGAGCAACATTAGAAAAAATAATTGAAAAAAAAATGGACAAATAAGGGGGGAAAGTGGCTGAGATTGTAAAGAGTTACATTCTAAAGGCCCTGGTGCAGAAAAGAAAGACTTAAACACTTCTGAAAACATAGAATAATCAATTTTCTTAAGCCACATTTGAGTTCCTGGTTCCTCAGGCTGTAGATAAGGGGGTTCAGGGCTGGAGGCACCACTGAGTACAGAACTGACAGGGACAGATCCAGGGATGGGGAGGAGATGGAGGGGGGCTTCAGGAAGGCAAATGAGCCTGTGCTGATAAACAGGGAGACCACGGCCAGGTGAGGGAGGCAGGTGGATAAGGCTTTGTGCCGTCCCTGCTCAGAGGGGATCCTCAGCACGGCCCTGAAGATCTGCACATAGGAGAAAATAATGAATATAAAACAGCCAAGTGCTAAGGAAGTAGTGAAAACAGAAGCCCCAAATTTCCTGAGGTAGGAGTGTGAGCAGGAGAGCTTGATGATCTGGGGGATTTCACAGAAGAACTGGCCTAGGGCATTGCCCTTGCACAGAGGCAGGGAAAATGCATTGGCTGTGTGCAGCAGAGCAGTGAGAAAGCCACTGGCCCAGGCAGTTGCTGCCATGTGGGCACAAGCTCTGCTGCCCAGGAGGGTCCCATAGTGCAGGGGTTTGCAGATGGACACGTAGCGGTCGTAGCACATCACGGTCAGGAGGGAATACTCTGCTGAAATAAAAAAAGCAAAAGTCAATAGTTGTGCAGCACATCCTGCATAGGAGATGGTCCTGGTGTCCCAGAGGGAATTGTGCATGGCTTTGGGGACAGTGGTGCAGATGCAGCCCAGGTCAGTGAGGGCCAGGTTGAGCAGGAAGAAGAACATGGGGGTGTGCAGGTGGTGGCCGCAGGCTACGGCGCTGATGATGAGGCCGTTGCCCAGGAGGGCAGCCATGGAGATGCCCAGGAAGAGGCAGAAGTGCAGGAGCTGCAGCTGCCACATGTCTGCCAATGGCAGCAGGAGGAAGTGGCTGATGGAGCTGCTGTTGGACATTGCTTCACTCTGGCCAGGGTGGACGGTTAAGAGAAGACAGAACAGTTGGGACAGGTTTCCTTGTGTCAATCCTATGCTATTTTCTTTGAGATTTACTCAAAATTGCTTCTCTTTCAGTGGGGAAATTTCTCTCACTTTTTTTTTTAACTTTGAGCTTGGGGTTTTGCTTTCTTGAAGGGAGAGAAATCCTCTTTAAGCATTGCTCTGAGCCTGAACACTGGCGAGCCCAGGGGGAACACAGGCGTCCCTGTGCCTGAGTGTAGTGAGACCTGTTGTTTGGTCCGACATAGCTGCCCTTTGCTCATATACACCTGCCTTTGTTTCAGAATGACTGCACTTAAAATGTGCCTGTAAAAAAAAGAAGACATTTTGAAAATTTGGTTTCAAAGCAAGATTTTCTAAACCCACGTTTCTTTCCCTGTGCAGCTAGACAGGATGGGATATCCAGGGTTGGTGTGGCTCTCAGCTGCCTGGGGTTGTGCCTACTGGGAGCTGTTTCTCTCTATCCAAGCCTTGTCCCTTCCAGTGCTCCCAGAGCCCAGCCCAGCCCTGGGGGCTCAGCTCTGCCCTGCAGACCCCTCCTAGCACAGGGCACTGCCCAGGGACATCTCTCTGGCAGCAGGGCCTTAAGGCCAGCTCAGACAAACTGAGATGCTGCAAGCCAAGGTGCTGCTGCTGCTGTCTCTAGGCACAGGAGGGTGAGGAGGCACTTTGTGAGGGAGATCTGAGGCAGATCTGCTGATGCCCAGTGGGACAGTGCAGGAGTCTCAGTGACACAGACACACCTGACAGCCCCTTTCCCTTCCCTTGAGGAGAAAGCTGTGAGCAGCCCTGGCCATGCAGCACCATCTCCAGAGCAGGAGGAATCTGCCCTGATGGGGGTGGCTCCTTCCCCCTCCAACTTCTCCCCACAGTCCATGGGGAGCTGCCAGGCAGGCTGAGAGCTGCCCCTGGCAGGTGGCACATGCCCTGGGCTGGCCAAGAGCCCTGAGGTCTGCAGGAGCTGCTGTGCAGGACAGCCCTGGCTGCAGGAGCTGCTCTGCAGGACAGCCCTGGCTGCAGCCCTGTCTGCAGGAGCTGCTCTGCAGGACAGCCCTGGCTGCAGCCCTGTCTGCAGCCCCAGCTTCAGCCCCTGCAGCCATCCCTGGCAGCAGGAGCCATCCCTCCCTGTCCCTCTGAGGGTGCCCAGGGCAGCCCCGCTCTGCAGCACATCCACTACCTCCTTCTCGTTCTCTGCCTCTGAGAAACTGAGAGAGTCCTCCTGACACATCCCCGAGGCTGTGGGCTCTGCTGCCTCCAGGAGCTCTTTCTAGGAGCACAGAGAACATTGCCCTGCACCCACACACTCACCGTGTCCAGGGCTGTAAAGATGTTTCCCCAAGTGAAGTCTCAGCTCAATGTCTTTCCAGTCCTGATTGCCTTTACCCTGTCTGTGGCTGGCTCCTGTTCCCTCAGTGCCTGCAGCCAGTGCCCTCAGCCCTTCTGGGCTGGGAAAGGAGCTGCTCCTCAGCAGAAATGTCTTTTTGAAGCTCTACTTGATTCAATTTGGAAGCTACCTCTGTGCCAGGAGCTCATCCCAGCTCACCAGCACAGACAGAGGACAAGGACTTTAATTATCCTCTAAGGGCTTTCTTGCTGTTTACATCAGACTCAGTCCCTGAGAGAGTGTTTAATAAAATTCTCAAGGTCTCAAAATCACCATCAAGCTCAAAAGTTCCTTGAAGTTTTAATGGGTCCCACTGAGGAACACACCTGAGAAAGTGTCCTGTGGTTCCAGTTAGAATGGAAGACTGGAGCAGTGATGACAGGTGGGGATAAACAAGGGAAAGGTGTCTCTGATGCTGAGCAAACCTGGATGTGTTTCAGGAATGCAAAGGACCAAAGCCCAAGCCCCAGCCCCTGGCCAGGCAGATCCTGTCCCTCCCTCATCACTCAGGGCTCTTCCCGGGCCACTGGGCTCTGGGGATGTGCAATGCCAAGGGCAGGACCATGGGGCGGCCCCTGCCAGGCTGCTGAGCAGGGACAAGGAGGCAATGAGGCCCCAGCACAGCAAGGCTCACTTGTCCCCTGCTGGCCTCAGGCCCAGGGCCAGCAGCCATGGCCCAAGTGCTGCAGGAGTTTGCTCTGGCAGGGCATTTCAGCTGCTGCCCATCCCTGTGCCCTCTGCAGCCCAGGCTGTCCTACGGTGTCCATGCCCTGCGCCTCTGTCCTTGCAGGCTGTCGTCATCCCCCGGCTGCCCCACCTCGCTGGCCCCTTCCTTTGCTGACAGCTCTGCGACCTGCCTGCCTCTTCCTGGGCACAGAGAGCCTTGGGCTGCTCCAGACTGCTTCTGGGGGATGTGTTGCACCACAGCTCTTCCCTGGATAGAAATTCCTTTTTCCTTTGGTCCAGTCTGGGCCTCCCCAGCTGCACTTGACATTAATTCTTTCTTTCTTTGGCTGTTCTCTGCTATGTCAAAAGGATCCACTATCTCTTAAACTACCCGTCAATTCTCCCCAGGGCTCTCCTCGTCTGTCTTCAGTCCACTGAACACAGAGCTCCTTTGTCCCTGTTTATTGGTCATGTGCTTGAGGCCACAATCCCCACACTGGGAAATCTCTGCACCCTCTCCAAGGTGTTTGCAAATGAAAACTTTCTGCTCATAGTCTAACAAAATCATTAGTCTATGGCCATCCAGTTGTGTCTGTCCTGGCTGCTTTTGTCTGAGAGCAGTTCTTTGAATAGATGCAATTTCAGAGGTCAAATCCCAATTTTTGCCATGGTCCTGGACAAGAAGGTGTGTTCTTTTCCATAGGAAGTATCAAAGAGAGCCCCAGTGTTTCAGGGGTGGATGAAAGGTGACTGCCAGAGACTAAGGCCAGCCAGACCTGTCTGTCCTGGCAGCTTTTGTTAGGAAGCAACTCTTCCATAGAGAGAATTTTTAGGGGGTGGACCAGTTTCAGCCATGCACACCTGGAAAGAGGGATGGTTCTTTTCCCTAGGAAGGAAAGCACAAAGCCCCAGTGCTGCAGGGGCTGGTGAGCAGCAGCCCTTGATATGCCAAGGTCAGCCAGGCCTGTCAGGTGGCCCCCAGGAGGCCAAGCCAACCAGACCTATTCCATTGTACCCTGCAGGGTCACAATGGCCCTTTGGTTCCACATGATCCCCAAGGTGTCACAATGGCCCCCATAGGAAGGAAACAACCGAGCCCCAGTGTTGCAGGGGCACATGAGGAGCAGTCACCAGAGGCCAAGGACAGCCAGACATGAAGGTATTCGCAGATTTTGTCTAGGAGTAATCCCTGGATACATGGAATTTTAGAGGTAGAATACCAATTTTGGAGATGGATGCCTGTAGGAAAAGGAGGGTTCTTTTCCATAGGAAGGAAAGCATGGAACACCATTGTTTCACCATTGTGACAGATGAAAAGCGGCCATCAGAGGCCAAGGCCAGCCCAATCTCTCTGTTCTAGTAGCTTCTATTTAAAAGAAACCCTTTCTATAGGAAAGGGAATATATGTTTTCTATAGGAAAGAATATAGGGAATTTTGGAGGTTGAATCCCACATTCAGCCATTTCTGCATTGATAGGGAGGGTTGCTCTTCTATAGGAAGGGAAGGACAGAGCTCAGGTGTTTCAAAGGAAGAAGAGGAGACAGGTGTCTACTGGGAAGCCAAGACAGCCAGGCCTGTTTGTCCTGGCAGCTTTGTCATGCAGAAGTTCTTGAATATATATTATTTTGTGGGCTGAGTCTCAATTTTGACCACCAAGACTGTGATGAAAAGAATGGTTCTTTTCCATAGGAAGGAAAGCACGGAGCTCCAGTGATTCACAAGCAGGGGAGAGGCAGCCTCGAGGAGGCCAAGGGCAGCCAGACCTGTCTGTCCTGGCAGCTTTCACTTGGGAGCAATCCTTGGATGTATGAAGTTTTGGCCTTGGAATCCCAGCTGTTGCCGGTGACCTGGTCCAAGTCCAGCACAGTGGCCCTAACCCAGGGTCACTCGGTCCATCAGCTCCAGGACACCAATGTGGTGGACAGCAAATGGCATTTATTGAGGTGTTACAAGGGTCTTTATAGTCTAGGTAGTAGGGGTCATTTCCTCTAGCTCACGTCCGGCTGTGAGCTCTGGTCCGGAATCGAGGGTCTGTGAGGGGGAGGGGGTTTTCTATCTACCCGTACATCCCGATTTCTTCCACACGCATATCCCTAACTCTCCACAGTTTCCCCGTCCCTCATGATTAGTAAAAGTAATATAAAGTAATATAAAAATCATATAAAATTATAAAATGTAGACAGTAAAAAAATTTCGTGGGTTAGTAAAGTTATTATAAAATTGTAAATGTGTTAGAAACAGATACACTTTATAGCATTTTTTGGCGGTCAACAAACCCAATGTTAACAGTTTCTAAATGCTTTTTAACGAATAGTACTAATTTATTTAATATGCAAGGCCCAAAAATTAGTGTTAGTAAGATTATAATGAGTGGGCCCATTAGGGTAGAAATTAGGGTGGTGAGCCATGGGGACTGGTTGAACCAGGATTCAAACCAGCCCTGTTGAGCTTCTCTGTCCATTTTTCTGAGGTTTACTCAGTCTCTCAGTTCGGCCATGGAGTCTCTAACGACTCCAGTGTGGTCTGCATAAAAGCAGCATTCCTCTTTCAAGGCGGCACACAGACCTCACTGCATGAGCAGAAGGTCCAGTCCTCACCTGTTTTGGAGGACGACTTCTGAGAGTGAGGAAAGGGATTTTTCCAGGGAAGAAATGGATTTCTCAATCCTCTGCAAGTCCTCGTCCACTGTCATCTGCAGTTGGGCCAGTCCTTGATGTTGTGTTGCGAGGGCCGAGACGCCTGTGGCAGCAGCGGTAGCTCCTAAACTGAGGAGCATTGCGATAGTGATGCCCGTTATCGCTTCTCGCTTGTGGAGCCGGCCTGGTTCCTCAAGCAGACGGTACACTTCTTCTTCCTGGTGATACTGGACTCCGGGGACAATTAAAACTTGGACACAGAAGGTTAACACGCTTAGGAATGGGTTGGAGAGCGTGGGTTTGGCTAGGAGATTGGATGGGGAGGAGGTAGATTTTAGCATTTGTGTTTTGTGTCTGGAGCTATGGTTAGCTGTGATCTCTTTTTTGAGTTTACTTAGTGTAAGAGCATGCCATTACACTGGTTATTGCAGTGCAATCTTCTGCTTGAATGGGAGCGAGGTATTCCTCCTTTGCTACATGTCTGATCATGGCTGCAGTATTAGACCCAGGTGGCAGTGATCTTAAAATGTCTCTGGTGGCTGAATTGCACTGCTGGCGTAAGCAGTCTTCTAACACAGGTCCCTTTGCTTCTGAGGGCAGTGTAGAGCAGTTTAATGCTGCCTGGAGGCGGTCCACAAACTGAGTGAAGCTTTCACTCTCACTCTGCTTGATAGTGGACCATGGTGATGGTCTGGCTATTGCTTTAGAGACAGTACGGATGGCTTCTTGAGCAGAACGAGTGGTAGTCATGACCTCATGGGCTCGCAGACCCTCTGCCTGTGCTTGTGGGGTAATCATAGCTGGATCTCTGCCCATCAGCCTCTGTATGCTGGAACCATGCAAAGGATGGTTTTCCCCAGGGCTAGCTGCTTTGCACAATTGTCCTCCCATTCTTGTTTAAAAATGATCATCCCCGCCCCATCAAAGATTAATCTGCAAGTCTGTTTGATATCAAAGGGGAGCATATCATTGCCTCCAAAAATGCTATCAATAAGTGTAGAAACCATGGCAGAATTAAGCCCTTTGTCAGCGACTGTCTTAACAATTGCCTGCACATCTTTTGGATTTACCGGTGAATATGTTCTCTGGTTTCTGTCTGCTCTCCCCACTCTGACTGGGAATGCCAACTTGGCAGTTGGATCCCACTCCGCACATGCTGTTTTTATCTTACACCAGTCTGTAAGGGGGGTTCGATTTGTGTCTGATGTCCCCCTAACCCATGCCGGAGGGTTATAGCTAGTGGTGTTATATTTCGCGGCTCCCTTCTTATGAAAGCTGCAACTGATGTTAGATTCCTCCTCTGACCATCCCTCCGACCGGCTGTCCCAGCTCTGGTCAGAGTCAGAGCCGGAAGTCGACTGATAGACGTTTCCGGGCTGCTCAGCCTTTTTCTCGGGCTCCGCCCCCGCCCCTTCCCCTGGGGGCCGCGCCGTTCCCTCCCCCTGGGATCCCCCCGCCTCCTGCTAGGGGAGGTTCTTGCCCTATAAGGACCTTATTTAAAATGAGCTCTGTGATTGGTCTCACGCTCCACCTCGGGGGCTTTCCCTCCTTCTTGCTTGTCTGCGCTTGCACTGTTCAGCGAGCCCTCTGCATGTCCGCCCCTTGCGTCAGCGCCCCTCGCCCCACCACGAGGATCGGTGCCATTTTTAAACTCATACGATGTAGGTAACTTTTTATCTGCTGCCGCGAGCTCCGATATTATAACAGCACTCTTGGCCTCCTCCGTTAGCCTGTGCCACAATGCCCGCCCACGTTCCCCCCCCTCCGGTGGCGGTGAGTCCGAACTGGGAGTGTGCGGAGGGGGTTCCAGGGTCCGCATGTCCACGCGGTCGGCTGGGTCTGCAGTTCGAGTAGCCGCCCCTATCCCCAGCTGCGACGTGGCTAATAAACAAGGTCGCGCGGCTTTCCAGGTTTCCTGCTCTTGCTGGGCAGCTCGCAAAGCCTGGATAACTTTGCCCCATGATTTAAGGGGTTTCCCTGAGCCGGAGGACATGGTGTCCTCAGCCAGGGCTGTAGTGCATTTATCCCATATCTCCGGATGGAGAATATCTACCGAGCTTTCTATAGCCCCCAGCTATTTCTTGGCACTGCAAGAATAAAATCCTTAAGCTTACAATCAATACCCCACTGCGCGTGGATCTCAGTTATGACCTTCATGACAGCGTCCATGCTCCTCGCGGGTCCAGGGGCATCCCCCTTGCTGCTCAAATCCAGCTGAACAGGCGACTCCCCGAACTCCGGATGGTTCCCGGGTTTCGTCACCAGATGTTGCCTGGCTACCTAGTCCAAGTCCAGCACAGTGGCCCTAACCCAGGGTCACTCGGTCCATCAGCTCCAGGACACCAATGTGGTGGACAGCAAATGGCGTTTATTGAGGGGTTACAAGAGTCTTTACAGCCTAGGTAGTAGGGGTCATTTCCTCTAGCTCACGTCCGGCTGTGAGCTCTGGTCCGGAGCAGAGAGTCTATGAGGGGGAGGGGGTTTTCTATCTACCCGTACATCCCGATTTCTTCCGCACGCTTTTCCCTAACTCTCCACAGTCCTGGCACCAGCCGCACAGCCCCAGCACCAGCCGCACAGCCCCAGCACCAGCCACATGACTCCAGCACCGGACACATGGCTCCAACACTGGACACATGGCCCCGGCCCTGCCGGCTCAGTTGGGCTCGCCTCTGCAGGTGGCAGAAAAAGGCTTCCAGCTGCCCGTGTTGTTTCTTCACGATCTGGATACAATTTTAACTTCTTTAAGCCTGGATAAGATCCTTGGTCTCCTGAGCTTTCGTGAATGAGAAGAAATGAAGCATGGAGACTACAGAGGTCAGCGGAATGAAGATAATGTTCCTGATGGGAAGAGATTGAAGAGATGCCACTGATAAGTAGCTGAAAACCGTTTTTTTGTGGGTTAAGGGGATTGTGACTTCACTAAAATTCCTTTAAACTGTGAAATATATTTGGGGAGGTTTGGATACTTGAGTAGAAGACTTTTTGCCTCGGGGAAATGGAGCTCTCTCTGTTCTGGGACGCGAATATGAACAGAGACATTTGATAGTGAAGGAGATGAAGAGAATTTTGTTTTTCAGCAGCCTGCCTTTAAAAGTAGTACCCCAATTGTATAACATAACCCATAGCACAGCTCTGGAAGGACTGTGAAAAATGGGAGCAGAGTCATAATCTGCAATATTTTCCTGGGGGAATGTGGATTGTGAATGTGAAGACACCCCCTAAGCCATAACTAAAAAGGGACTTTTCTCTCTTAAGTGAACTGAACTGATTATCTGGATGTATAACAGACTGAAGTGTTCTCTGTATGTTGATAAGAAATGTGGAATGAAGGGGAGGAGGGAACAATCTAGGAATCTTATTCTGAATTTTTGTGTGATTAATAAATTTCTTCTTACACCTTTTTAAGTTTTGAGCCTTGTCTCTACTCCTGGGCCCTGTCTCTAAAAGAAAATAAATATATTAAGGTTGGCAAACCCAAGTCACACCGTGACAGTTGTTCAGGATACCTGCTCAGGCTTTTCCATTCTTTCCTCACCAACAGGAAAACTTCTGCTGGGCCTGTGTGCAGGCAGAGCCCTGAGGAGAGCAGTGGGACATGGTAACAATACGTGTGTCTTTCTGCAGAGCTTCTCTCATTCTGTGTCTCTTTCTTCCCCTTCTAATGCTCTTTATACGAAACAGTTTTGGGTACCTCAACTACTAAACAACTAAGTGTTTAAGAGTTTTGAGGTTAAATGGGCACAGTTTATGAAGTTACTGCTATGAGAAGTTTTTCATGATAACTTGGATGCCAAATTAAATACTTTTCCAAAATTCCTTGACTTTTTATACTTTGACAGTAAAATTTTTTGTCATTTTGACCTCTTGAGAATATCTGGCTGGTGTTTCTCCTGTGCACCAAACTCAAGTAAAGGAACCTTTGGTCACCCTCAGCATTTCAGTGTTCTGGGGTGTTACAGCCCTGCAGGCTCACAATGGCCTCCTGTTTCCATGAGGCCCTGCTGTGTCACACTGGCCCTTGGTTCCATGAGCATCTGCAGTGTCACACAGGTTGGTGCCATTTGTCCTTGCTGCCCCTCCCATCCCAGTGCCCCAGGAACAGCCCCGAGCCACCCATGAGGGACAGGCCCTGCTGGGCCAGGCCTGGGCTCAGGCCTTGGCCTTTCTGCTGCCTCCAACCAGCCCAGGCCTTGCTCAGCATTGCAGTTCCTGCTCACAGCCTTTGGCTCCTGCAATCCTGCCCTCAAGGATCTGCTCTCACCAGTGCCTGGGGAGCCTTTGGCAGTCCCGGCCCTCAGTGGGGCCACTGATGCTCCAAGGGACTTGGAGTTTTGCTTCTGACTCCTTGGGCAGTTTCTTCAACCTTCTCTCAGTGCCTGGGGCTCCTGGACTCAGCCCCAAATCACCGTGAGGATCATTAAAATACAGAAAGCTTTCAGGAGCTCTTTGTCTTCTTTCAAGTGTCTTCGAGTGTCTTCAGGGCTTGTGCAGATGAATGGAATTCAGTTTGGAGTTCTGTTAAGGAGGAATATTTCAAAATGCATTTCATGACTTTTTTCTTTAGATTAGCCTTTTTTTTTTTTAATTTTCTGTTCATTGAAGAGGTCATAGAAGCATTCCCCAAATGATCTTGAGGATGAATGTCTCCATAGGAGGTATGGGCACGCAGAAGAATGAGCCCCTTGCAGGCTGACCCTGTTTGGACAACCTGCTTCTTACCCCCATCCTTACCATGTCGCCTACCTGGGACTGACATCCCTGTGCCCTGCACCAGAACCTTGTCCCCTGAGCTCTAGAGCTGGGTGTCCCAGCCCATTGCACCATGTCCCACCTGCTCTCCTCAGGGCTCTGCCTGCACACTGGCCCAGCAGAAGTTTTCCTCTTTGTAAGGAAAAATGAAAAAGCCTGAGCAGGTTTTCTGAACAACAAAACCCCACTGAGTAACCACATGCTCAGTACAGGCTGCCTGGAATGATGTCACCTTTCTGCAAGGGACATTGTGACCCTGTAAGCAGAATTCTCTGAGTATTTCAGCTGAATTCTTTGTCCTGCCCCTTCCACGGACCTCTGTTGCAGATGGAAATTGCTGGTGCCATTCTCAGTTTTAACTCCTCTTTTGAATGCAGACAGATATTCCCAGGTGTGTTAACCTAGATATTCTCAAGGTTTCTACTAAGCTTTTCTTTTCCTCATGGAATGAAGGGACCATTTTGACTCTGAGGGGCCCCATGGAAGCAAGGAGTCCATGGTGACACTGAGGTCACATGGAACCAAGGGGCCATTGTGACACAGCAGGGCCACGTGGATCCAGTTGTTCATTGTGACACTGTGGATCCAAGGAGACCATGGCAAGACCACCAGAACCTCATGGAACCGAGGAGTCCATGGTGACCCAGTGGGGCTGCATGGAGCCAATGGTCCATTGTTACCCTGCCCATCCAAGGAGTCCATTTTGGCACCAGGGAAGCTCATGGAACCAGGTAGGCCATGGTGACACTGCAGAACTTCATGAAACCAAACATCCACTGTGACCCAGCAGGCCATCATTGGAACCAAGGAACTGCTGCTGACAGTACAGAAACTCATGGAACCAGGGGCTGTTGTGGCACTGCAGAACCAGCAGAGATGCTGGACCTTGTCCCCTGGCCCTTGGGAAGGGAATGTGGTGAGTTGGGTGGGCAGGGGGATGTGGGCAGTGGATGTGGGCAGTGGCTATGGGAAATGGGTGTGGGCAGAAGGTGTGGTCAGTGGTTGTGGTCAGTGGGGTGTGGACAGTAGGTGCAGTCAGTTTGAAGGTTGCTGGAGGATGGTCAGTAAGGCGTGGTCAGTGGGTGTGATCAGTGCAGAGTGCTCAGTATGTTTTGCCAGTTTGGGCGGTCAGTGGGTATGTGCTGTGGGCGGTCATTGTGATATGGTCAGTGAGAGTGCTGTGTGGGTGTGGGCAGTAGAGGTGTGGTCATTGGTTGTGGTCCATGGAGGTGGTCAGTGGTGTGTTGTCAGCTTGGGTGGTCAGAGTTTTGTGGTCAGTGGTTGTGGTCAGTGACAGTGTAGTCAGTTGTGTTTCAGTGGCTGTGGTAAGTGGGTTGTGGACATTGGTGTCTGGGCAGCAGTTTTAACCATTGGGGTGTGGTCAGTAGCTGTGGTCAGTGGATGTGGTCAGTTGGGAGGTCAGTGGGGGGGTAGTAAGTAGGTGTGGTCAGTTGGGTGGCCAATTGGTGTGGTGATGGATGGTGGTCAATGGGTGGGGTCACTGGCTGCAGTCAGTGGCAGAGTGGTCAGTGGGTGTAGTGAGGGAGTGTGGTCAGTGGGGTGTAGGCAGTGGTGTGTGGACCAAGGGTGTTGTCAGTGGGTGTGGTCATTGGGCAGGTCCATGTGGTTTGGTCAGTGGGGGTGGTCACTGTGTTTGGTCAGTGGGAACTGTCGATGGGAGTGGGCAATGGGGTGTGGGCATTGACGTCTGGGCAGTGGGTGTGGTCAGTGGGTTGCAGTCAGTGGATGTGGATAGTTGGTGTGTCACTGGGGTGTGGTCAGTTGGTGTGCTCAGTGGATGTGATCAGTTGGTGTGGTAGGTGGGTGCAGTCAGTGGGCATGGTCATGGGGATGGTCAGTGGATGAGGTCAGTGGATGTGGTCAGTGAGGGTGTGGTTATTTGGTATGGCCAGGGATGTGCTCAATGGCATGTGGTCAGTCAGGGTATGGTCAGTTGGGTGGTCAGACAGTTTGTGCAGTTGGGTGGTCTATGGGTAGTGGTCAGAAGGATTGGGCAGCAGGGGTGGTCAGTGGGTGTGGCCATTTGGGGTGGTCATTGGGAAGGTGCTTGGCCAAGGCAAAAGGAGGCTCCCTGTGTGCCCTGCTCCCCTCTCCCTCAGCTCCTGAGAGCTCTGCAGCCCCTGCTGCCATCCCATCTGCCCAGGCCAGCACAACAGCCCCGGCCTTGGGGCCCTGCAGAGCTTCTCCTGCTCCAGGCCCAGGGCCCATCCCAAAGCTGGGGCAGCCACAAAGCTGTGCCCATTGCTGTTCATTCCTGCTCTGATGAGGATGGATCCTAAGAAACTTGGAGTTTGCTGATGAATTTTCTGACTCCTGAGGTGTGTTCTTCCTTGAGCTCTTCAGGACGGGAATTAAATGAGAAAGACTCAAAATATTTGTTCAAAACACCCAAACAAGAAAAGCCCCTGGGAATAATTTAAGTTTTCAATTTTTTATGGTTACTTAGAAAGACTTCAAAAGTGTATTCCAAGCTAATATACCATCTTGAAAATAATGCAGAGATAAATCTATTTTGTTTTGTTTTATTTTCCTGTTTATAGGTTTATATCAGCAATGTCCAGGAGATGTTGACCTCCAGGACCCTCTAATGCAGTCTGAATAGACATGAAAGCCAAGACTCTTCATGGCTCGCAATCAATCACACTTTGTCCCCACCACCTCCCCTCCATTTCCCTCATCCAACCTCTGAGACTCCAATGGATCAGGAGTGGTGTGGCCAGCAGGACAAGGACAGTGATTCTTCCCCTGTGCTCAGCACTGGTTGGGCAGCACCTCGAGTGCTGTGTCCAGTTCTTGGTCCCCCAATTTAGGAAGGACATGGAGAGACTGGAGCATGTCCAGAGAAGGGCAACAAGGCTGGTACGGGGTCTGGAACACAAGTTCCATGAGGAATCGCTGAGGGAGCTGGGGTTGTTTATCCTGGAGAAGAGGAGGCTCAGCTGAGACCTCATCACTCTCTACAACTCCCTGACAGGAGGGTGCAGCCGGGCTGGGGTCGGGCTCTTTTCCCACGGAACAGTGACAGGACAAGAGGATTCAGCCTTAATCTGACAAAGGGAAGTTTAAGCATGGACATTAGAACATATTATTGACAAAAAGCGTGAATGGGCATTGGAATGGGCTGCCCAGAGAGGTGGGTGAGTCACTGTCCCTGGAAGTGTTTCAGCATAGACTGGATGTGGCACTAAATGCCATGGTCTGGGTGACAAGGTATTGTTTGGTCACAGGTTGGACTTGATGCTCTCAAAGGTCTTTTCCAGCCTGGGTGATTCTGTGATGATTGTGACACTGCAGGCCCTGGGGAAGCAAGGGGCCATTGTGACACTGTGGGGCCTCGTGGAACTGAGAGGACCAGAGTGACACTGTGTATGACATGGCACCACAGAGCCAAGGGGCCACTGTGACACTGTGGGGCTACATGGAAGCCAGGAGTCCATTGTGACACTCTGGGTCCTGGTGGAACCACAGAGGCCACTGTGACACTGCAGGGCCTTGTGGAACCAAGGGGCCACTGTGACACTGCAGAACCAAGGAGAGCCTTGTGAGAGCCTGGGGCCATTGGGACCATGAGGCCATTGTTCCACTGCAAGGACTCTTGGAACTAAGGGAACAACTGTGACACTGTGGTGCCCCATGGAACCAAGGGTCTCTCGTGACACTTCAGGATCTTGTGGAACCAGGGCTCCCTTGTGACACTGCAGCACCAAGGAATTCATGGTGGCACTCGGAGGCCTCATGGAGCCAAGAGGCCAGAGTGACACTGCAGATCCTTGTGGGACCATGCAGAGCATTGTGACAGAGCAGGACTTCGTGTGATGATGGGGCCACTGTGACACTGCAGGGCCCCATGGAACCAAGGGGCCAGTGCTGCTCCTCAGGGACTCATGGAATGAAGGAAACACGTTTGACACCGAGGTGTCCCTTGGGAAAAGAGGCCATTGTGACACTGTGGAACCAAGGAGAGCATTGCTGCACTGTGACACCTCATCGAACCAAGGATCCATTGTGACACTGCAGGGCCCAAGGATCCAGGGGACATTGTGACACTGCAGGGCTGCAATGGAACTAAAGGGACATTGTGACACTGGGAGGCCTCATGGAATCATGGAGATCATTGTGACACTCTACAGCCTCATGGAACCTTGGTGGCACCAAGTGGGAGTGTAGATGTGCTGGAGGGTAGGAGGGCTATGCAGAGGGATCTGGACAGGCTGGATCCAGGACCCAAATCCAAGAAGGTGAGGTTTAACAAGACCAAGTCTTGGCTCCTGCACTTTGGCCACAACAGCCCCTGCAGCATTACAGGCTGGGGACAGAGGGAATGGACAGCAGCCAGGCAGAAAGGGATCTGGGGGCACTGATGGACAGCAGGCTGGACATGAGCCAGCAGTTTGTCCAGGTGGCCAGGAAGGTCAATGGCTTCTGGCCTGGATCAGGAATGGTGTGGCCAGCAGGACCATGACAGTGATTCTTCCCCAGTACTCGGCACTGGTTGGGCAGCACCTCGAGTGCTGTGTCCAGGTCTGGGCCCCAAATTTAGTAAGGACATGGAGGGGCTGGAGCATGTCCAGAGAAGGGCAACAAAGCTGGTGAGGGGTCTGGAACACAAGTCCTGTGAGGAGCACTGAGGGAGCTGGAGTTGTTCATCCTAGAGAACAGGAGGCTCAGGGAGACAAGGTGGTGTCAGGGCACTGGTTGGACTTGATGATCTCCAAGGCCTTTTCCATCCTGGCTGATTCTGTGATTCTCTGAAACCACCCCTGGAGCAGTTTCAGGATGAGCCCTAGGCCTCCTGTTCAGAAGGTCCAGCAGCCCAGGTCCCTCAGCTTCTCCCCACAGCCTGAAAGCCCATCCTGTCAGTCATGCAGAGCCTCTCCAGCCCCTCCTCACTGTCCAGAACAGGGAGCCCCACACCCAGACACAGCAGCCCAGATGTGCCCCCCTGGCCTGTGGTGCCTCTGGCAAGGGAGCAGCACGAGGCACTGCAGGACCCTGCAGACAATTCCTGCAGCACTTGTAGGATGATCCTGCTCCCCAAGGGATGTTCCCATGGTGCCAGCTCAGGAACTGAAATGGGGAGTGGGGCCAGAGAGGAAAGGGCAAACAGGGATGGGTTGTTTGCAGGAGAGGGGACAGGGATGGGCAAGAGGAAGAAATTTGGATGAGGAGAGAAGAAAGAAAGCAAAGGTGAAGAGAAGGAAATGCTCAGGGCAGTTTGGGAGTGGCTGCAGGCAGCCCTGGCTCTGAGCAATAATGTCTGCATCCCAAATTATCCATAAATGTTCATGTAATTTATTCTTTAGTGTAATATTGAATTATAAAATTTGTTTGTTATATATATTTCTAAATACAATGGTTTTATTACTTAGTTTTTATATTTATTTTTAAAAATCTATACATTTGTTACAGCCAAGGAATTAATTTTCATTGGTTGTAAGTAACACAATTCCCTTAATTTATTAATTAAGCTGTATGGATTTTTTTTTCTCACTCATGATAATTAGTAATATTTGTAGTACATTTGTCATCTTTTTTATGCACTTGTTTTAAGGCAGTATCAAAGGGGGCACTTCAGGGTCCAGGCAGACTTTTCTGGAGCACAATTTGGGCAGTTTTGGGCCTGGGGATGAAATTTAGAGAAAACTTGAGGCTCTCGTGTACACCTGGGGGAGCTGAGTGAGCACTTGGATCGGCACTGAGGGATTCTGACGGAGAATTCGAAGTGTGCGGGAGCACTTAAGCATCCAGGGGGGCACTTGGAGGTCAGGGAGGAGAATCTGGGGACATTCGGGGTCCCTGTGGGCACTTGGGGGCTCTAACGGGGCTCTCTGCGGCGCGGGGGGTGATGGGAGTTGTAGGCGCGGGTATAATACAGTTTTATGGGGCCGTGGAGCGTCATGGGAGTTGTAAGCATAGTTGCATTGGTTGTTTATGTTCGCCAAAGAGCATGATGGGAGCTGTAGTCCCGGAAGTGGCTCGGACGGGGCATCTGGGGATCCAGGAGGGAACTTGGGAGGCACTTTTGCATTCATACATGACTTGTGGTCCTCAGGAGGGAACATACACGATTCGGTGCGGTCTAACGGGGCACTTTAGGGCACAGGGCACGGAAAGAGTTTTAGGCACTCCTAAGGGCTCTATCGGGCTCGGGGCATGATGGGAGTTAGAGGCAAAAAGAAAAGATGGCGCCGACACCAGGCACCCTCCCAGAGGCCCCGATTCCCGGTGCTGATTGGCTGCAAGCGGTGATGGGCAGGGACCTCGGCAAATGGGAGGCAGCAGAGGCGGGAACAGCTCATTCAACCACTGCAGTCCCTCGCAGTACAGCCCAGTTCATCCCCAGTACAGCCCAGTACATCCTGAGTGCCTCTCCAGTCTCTGCCAGTACAGCCCAGTTCATCCCCAGAACAGCCCAGTACAGTCCCAGTGCCCCTCCAGTCCCTGCCAGTACAGCCCATTTTCATCCCCAGTACAAAACCAGTGCCCCTCCAGTCCCTCCCAGTACAGCCCAGTTCATCCCCAGTAGAGCTCAGTCCCACCCAAAAAAACTGAGTTTGTTCTCAGTCCCTTCCAGTTCCCCCCTGTGTCATCTATTTAAAGCCCCAGTGTCCCCCAGGGTTCCCCACAGTGTTCCCAGTGTCCCCAGTGTGTCCCGCTATTTCTCAGTATAACCCCTTGTGTGTCCCAGTGTCTCCCAGAGAGTTCCCGGTGTTCCCCAGTTTGTCCCAGTATTACCCAGTATCACCCCTAGTACGTCCCACTGTCTCCCACAGGGTTCCCAGTGTTCCCCAGTTTGTCCCAGTCCTCCCCAGTGTTTGCAAAGAACCTTGAACTTCTCACGGTGGCCCCCAAACCCAGCAGTGGGGTCAGTGCAGTGTCCATGGCCACAGCCCCTGGCAGTGGCCAGTGCAGGTTGGGATGATGATCCACCCTCACAGCTGGCCCAGGGCAGCTCTGGGGTGGATTTGGTGGCACCTTGGGCTGGCCCACACCAGAGGAGTGTGTCTGATTGCAGTGGGGAAAATTAGGAGATTTAGACTGCTAGAAAAAAAGAAAAGGAAAAGAAAAAGAAAAATCTCTCTTTCCTTCAGTGCAGCCGGTTCTCAAAGCAAAGCAGTTCCCAGGTGTGGGAGGACAGACAGGATGGGGCTGGGGAATGTAGAGCAAGATTGTCCACAGTGGGTCTGACCTCAAGGCACAGCTTCTCTGAGCTGGCCAGACCTCCTGAGGAGACACCCTGGATCAATATCAATCTGAGGAAGCTGCAATCACCTCTGCTCTAAAGAAAACAGTATAGAATAAACCCTTCAAAATAGGAAAGTATATTTCGCAGAAGCTCTTTGATGTTTTTCTCCATAACTGGAGTTGAAAACCTCCCTGATGAACTGCACCAGACCAGAGGGAAATCAAGGCACAGCCATGGTTTGTTAGGAAACCACTCAAGAATTAAGTCATAATCAAACTCCAAAGTTTCTGATCCCATTCATGGGTCCCACTGAGGGACACAACTGAGAAAGTGTCCCCAAGTTCCAGTTAGAGCAGGAAATTGGAGGCAGAGAGGACAGGTGGGGACAAAGAGAAGCCAAGTCTTGGTGCCCTGGGGCACAGCAGGGTCTGTGCCACCAAGGGCTGGGAGGAGACACCTTGTCCTGAGGCACTGGGGCCTCCTGGCACAGCCCCAGCAGGGCTGGGCACTGTCACCCCTTGTGCTGCCCTCAGCATCTCCCCACATCCCAGTGGCCTCAGGGATCTGCTGGGACCAGTCCCTGGGGAGCCTTGGTCAGGAATGGCCCTGGGGGCTCCTTCATGCTCCCAGGGACTGCAGGTTTTTCAGAGGCCTTTGGGTTTTGCTTTTGCCTTGCAGTCCCTGAGAGCTTTGTGCAATCATGGCCTCCAGTTATCTGCTTTAATTAGTCTCTTGAGAATCTTTGTCAGGAACAACACTCAGTGGGGCTCAATGCCTCTAGGTGCTTCAGATTTTAATGTATTTTCCTTTTTCCTTTTCTGTGTCTCTGAGAAGTTTTTGTGCAATCATGGCCTCCCATTCTCTCCTCCAAGGAGTCCATGAGGAGCCTGTGTTGGGGATGGACCTCAGTGGGACCCATTAATGCTTTGAGACGCTTTAGATTTTCCTTCTGCCTTGGACTCCTGGAAAGGTTTGTGCAATCTCCTCTCTGGCCCTGAGGTTCCAGTGCTCAGCACCAAATGCACGAGGGGGCTCACTGGGATCAAGCAAGTCCTATCAAACTATGGCTCTGCCTTGATTTTTCTCTGGTCTAGTACAGTTCATTAGGAAGTTTATCAACTCCATTTATGGAGAAATATTTCAAACAGCTTCTAAGAAATATGTATTCCTATATTAGAAGGTGTCTTTTATAGCTGTTCTCTTTTGGGAAGAGGTGATTGCAGCATTCTGTGATTGATAATAATCCAGGGTGTCTCCTCAGGAGGTCTGGCCTGCTCAGAGAAGCTGTGCCTTGATATCTGACCCAGTGTGGACAACCTGGCTCCACATTCCCCAGTCCCATCCTGTCTGTCCTCCCTCACCTGGGACCTGCTTTGCTTGGAGAACTGGCTGCACTCAGGCAAACAGGGTTTTTCCTTTTTCTTTTATTGAAGCAATCTAAAACTCCTGAGTTCCCCCATTACAAACAGGCACCATTATTAACCATGTGCCAAGCCCAAGCTGCAACCAAGGAGGTTTCTCTTCCCAAGGCACAACCCTGCAAGAACTCTTTTAGACCTTTGGACTCCTCAGTTCCACGAGGCATTGCTGTGTCACCATGGCCCCTTGGCTCTGTGAGGTTCTGTAGTGTCACAGTGGAGATTTGGTTCCAGGGGGTTCTGCTGTGTCATAAGGGTGTCCTTGGTTCTATGGGGCCCCATGGTGTCATATTGGCCCTTTGGTTCCATGGGGCTGCACAGTGTCACAGGGGTTTCCTTTTCCCTATGGCAATCAGCAGCAAACCCCCGTGGCAGGGCCAAATGCCTGGGAAGAAGGAGGAGGGGGACATTTGGAATGATGGTTTTCATCTTCCCAGGTAGCAGTGACGTGGGGTGGGGCCCTGCTGTCCTGGAGATGGCTGAACAACGGCCTGCCCATGGAAGGGCTAAGAGACAACAACCTCTTTCCATGGAACTACTACAGCAGGGAAGTCAGGGAGAAGGCTGGGCTTAAAAGACTATCACCAGCACAGAAAACATCAATCTGAAAGGAGAGATGTATGATAATGTCTTTACAAATCATTTCATGAGTGAGGGAAGAGTGTTAGGGTCATGAAATTGGCCATAATTTTTCTACTGCCTTTGGGCAGCAGGTTTATTACTGGGCACAGAGAGCTTGGCTCCTGAAACAGACAAGGGTCTGAACAAGGCTGAACTTCAGGGGAAAATGCCAGGTTCAAGGGGGATATGGGGCAGGTGAGTCAGAAAGGCTGTACCTTCCCTGTACCTCGACCAGTGGGAAAAGGACAAGGGCAATGTGCAGCCAGGAGTTTAAGATGAAAGGAGGCTGCACCCTCTGAAATCTTGAGAGAGAAAAGCCTGCAGGAATGTCCTCCAGTGAACTCTATCTGTTTATTCAAATAAAGTGGAAGGACTCCTCTGTCTCATTTTTGGACATAAAGCTCTGCCATTTGTGGATTTTCCTGACAGTGACAACATGGAATCTCATGGAACCAAGTGTCCACATTTTCATGGTGCAGCCTCATAGAGCACTGGAGACCATTGTGTCACAATGGGAAGACATGGAACAAAGGCTCCACTGTGACCCAGCAAGGCATCATGGAATGCATGAGATCATTCTGACGGAATGGACACTCATGGAACCAAGTGCCCACTGTTTTACAGTGTGGCTTCATGGAATGCTGGAGACCATTGTGCTGCAATGGAAACATATGGCACAAAGGCTCCTCTTTGACCCAGCAGGGCCTCCATGGAATCCAAGAGACACTGTGATGCAATAGAACCTCAAGGAACAAAGGGTCAATTGTCAACACATCAGGCTCTGTAAAACTAAGAACATTGTGATGCAATGGATTTTCAAGGCCCCATTGTGACAGAGCCTGGCCTGATGGAAACCTGGTGCCACTGGGACATCTCCAGCCTTGGAGGAAGCAAGTGTCCATTGTGACACAGCATAGCCTCATGAATCACAGGAGAGCACAGTGACACAATGGCATCTTGGGGAGCCTGAATTGTTAAAATCAATATGTTCACGGACAAAAGGCTCTAACTAGTTAAAGTTAGAAAGTGGTCTGTTTATTAAGATGCCAGTGGGCTGCACAGGAGTTGCCCCTTGAGACATGGCAGCCTCATACAAGGTTCCTTGCCTTCTATTTATCCCTCCAAATCTTACATTCTATGCATATACAGAACCCCAGCACCTCTCAACCCTACTCCGTGTTAAAGTGAGGCTATTAGTCCTTCACGTGTGCACAATTCTACTCTTGAAATGGGGAGGTGGTCTCAGACTGGGTCAGTGGTCTTGAAAGATGAAGTAAGAAAAGTCTTCATCAGGTCTCCTTGACCTTTTGGCACAATCTAAGGTCCTCTGCTTCGTGATAGATTGGTATGAAGTTCAGGCGTTAGCCATTGTTCTACTGGTTTCAACCCATTCTGACAGTGGTTCACTTACTCCATCTCTTTCTATAAACGAAACTGAAACAAGCTCATAATTGGAAACAATACCTCTATTATCTTTAGTTTAAGCATCTAATAATCATTAACCTATCACTTGTTTATCTAACTTACACACTGATCAATATGAATTGCTTCTAACCCTGAGTTAAATTTTAACTCTTTAAAATCATGATTCAAACCAAGTGTTAATTGTAAATACAGTGGGTACTCATGAAAGCCAGGAGACCATTATGACACAGTAGAATCTCATGGAATCAAGACTAAATTGATACAAAGAGGGGACCTCATGGAACCCAGGAGACCATTGTAACACTGTGGAATCTCATGAATTCAAGTGTCCACAGTTTCACAGCACAGCCTCATAGAGCACTGGAAGCCATTGTGTCACAATGGAGAAATGTGGAACAAAGACTGCATAGTGACACTGCAGGGCCTCATGGAATCTGAGAGACCATTGTGATGGAATGGAAACTCATGGATTCAAGTATCCACTTTTGACAGTGCAACCTCATGGAACCAAGGAGACCACTGTGGTGGATTAGAATCTCTAGGAAACAAGAGCTAATTGTCAACCTATTACCAATAACTAAAACACATAGAATCAGCAAGGTTGGAAAAGACCTTGGAGATCATCAAGTCCAATCTGTGCCACGACACCACCTTGTCTCCCTGAGCCTCTTCACCTCCACGATAAACAGCCCCAGCTCCTTCAGCTTCTCCTCACAGGACTTGTGTTCCAGACCCCTCACCAGCCTTGTTGCCATTCTCTGGACACGCTCCAGCCCCTCCATGTCCTTCCTAAATTGGGGGGGCTGAAAACTGGACACAGAACTCGAGGTGGAACAATGCAGTGGAACAATGGCCCCTTGATTCCATTGTGCCCCAGGCTCTCACAAGGCTCTCCTTGGTTCTGCAGCGGCACAATGGCCCCTTGATTCCACAAGGCCCTGCAGTGTCACAGTGGCCTCTGTGGTTCCACCAGGACCCAGACTGTCACAATGGACTCCTGGCTTCCATGTAGCCCCACAGTGTCACAGTGGCCCCTTGGCTCTGTGGTGCCATGTCATACACAGTGTCACTCTGGTCCTCTCAGTTCCACGAGGCCCCACAGTGTCACAATGGCCCCTTGCTTCCCCAGGGCCCTGCAGTGTCACAATCATCACAGAATCACCCAGGCTGGAAAAGACCTTTGAGAGCATCAAGTCCAACCTGTGACCAAACAATACCTTGTCACCCAGACCATGGCATTTAGTGCCACATCCAGTCTATGCTGAAACACTTCCAGGGACAGTGACTCACCCACTTCTCTGGGCAGCCCATTCCAATGCCCAATCACCCTTTTTGTCAAGAATATTTCCTAACGTCCAGCCTAAACATCCCCTGCTGCAGCTTCTGGTTATGTCTCTTTGTCCTGTCACTGTTCTCTGGGAAATGAGCCCGACCCCAGCCTGGCTGCACCCTCCTGTCAGGGAGTTGTAGAGAGTGATGAGGTCTCAGCTGAGCCTCCTCTTTTCCAGGATAAACAACCCCAGCTCCCTCAGCTTCTCCTCATGGAACTTGTGTTCCAGACCCCGTACCAGCCTTGTTGCCCTTCTCTGGACATGCTCCAGTCTCTCCATGTCCTTCCTAAATTGGGGGACCAAGAACTGGACACAGCACTCGAGGTGCTGCCCAACCAGTGCTGAGCACAGGGGAAGAATCACTGCCCTGGTCCTGCTAGCCAGACCATTCCTGATCCATAGGAGTCCCAGGGGTAGGATGAGAGAAATGGTGGGGAGGTGGTGGGGACAAAGTGTGATTTGATTGCGAGCCATGAAGTGTCTTGGCTTTCATGTCTATTCAGACTGCATTAGAAGGTGCTGGGGGTCAACATCTACTGGACATTGCCGATATAAAACTATAAACAGGAAAATAAAACAAAAGAAAATAGATTTCTCTCTGAATTATTTTCAAGATAGTATATTAGCTCTTTCTAAGTAACCACAGAAGAATTGAAAACTTAAATTATTCCCAGGGTCTTTTCTTGTCTGGGTGTTTTGAACAAATATTTGTGAGTCTTTCTCATGTAATTCCCGTCCTGAAGAGCTCAAGGAATAAGACTCCTCCAGAGTAGGGAAATTCATCAGCAACCTCCAAGTGGCTGAGGATCCATCCTCATCAGAGCAGCAATGAACAGCAATGGACACAGCTTTGTGGCTGCCCCAGCTCTGGGATGGGCCCTGGGCCTGGAGCAGGAGCAGCTCTGGAGGGCCCCAAAGCTGGGGCTATTGTGCTGGCCTGGGCAGATGGGATGGCAGCAGGGGCTGCAGAGCTCTCAGGAGCTGAGGGAGAGGGGAGCAGGGCACACAGGGAACCTCCTTTTGCCTTGGCCAAGCACCTTCCCAATGACCACCCCAAATGGCCACACACACTGACCACCCCCACTGCTTGATCCTTCTGACAACTACCCATAGACCACCCAACTGAACAAACTGACTGACCACCCAATTGACCATACCCTGACTGACCACATGCCACTGAGCACATCCACTGGCCATACCAAATAACCACACTCCCACTGACCACATCCACTGACCTCATCCACTGACCACCCCCATGACCATGCCCACTGACTGCACCCACCTACCACACCAACTGACCACTCCACGGATCACATCCACTGAGCACACCAACTGACCACACCCCAGTGACACACCAACTATCCACATCCACTGACTGCAACCCACTGACCACACCCACTGACCATCCCCAACAATCATCCCCCAATGACCACACCCACTGACTGCACCCACTGATGGCACACACTGACCAAACCCACTGCCCAGACGTCAATGCCCACACCCCATTGCCCACTCCCACTGACAGTACCCAGTGACCAAACACAGTGACCACCCCCACTGACCAAACCACATGGACCTGCCCAATGACCACACCCACTGACAACACCTTTGGTCCACACACCACTGCCTACACCCCACTGACCACACTCCCTCACTACACCCACTGACCACTCTGCCACTGACTGCAGCCAGTGACCCCACCCATTGACCACCATCCATCACACCAATTGGCCACCCAACTGACCACACCTACTTACTACCCCCCCGACCTCCCAACTGACCACATCCACTGACCACAGCTACCGACCACACCCCAATGCCTAAAACCTCTGCCCAGACACCAATGTCAACAACCCACTTACCACAGCCACTGAAACACAACTGACTACACTGTCCCTGACCACAACCACTGACCACAAAACTCTGACCACCCAAACTGACCACACACCACTGACCACCTCCATGGACCACAACCAATGACCACACCTCTATTGCCCACACCCACAGACTGCTCTCACTGACCATATCACAATGACCATGCACAGACCATACCCACTGACCACCTAAACTGGCAAAACACACTGACCACTCTGCACTGATCACACCCACTGACCACGCCTTACTGACCATCCTCCAGCAACCTTTAAACTCACTGCACCTACTGTCCACACCCCACTGACCACAGCCAGTGACCACAGCTCAATGCCAACATCCTACTGACCACTCCTCACTGACCACACCCACTGACTGCACCCACTCATCCCTAAAATGACCATACCTCTACTGAGCATACCCACTGAACACATCCACTGACCACACCAAATGAACAGCCAACTGAGCACCCCTCCATTGACCACAGCCACTGACCACACCTTCTGCACACACCCATTTCCCATAGCCACTGGCCACATCCACTGCCCACATCCCCTGCCCACCCAACTCACCACATTCCCTTCCCAAGGGCCAGGGGACAAGGTCCAGCAGCTCTGCTGGTTCTGCAGTGCCACAACAGCCCCTGGTTCCATGAGTTTCTGTACTGTCAGCAGCAGTTCCTTGGTTCCAATGATGGCCTGCTGGGTCACAGTGGATGTTTGGTTTCATGAAGTTCTGCAGTGTCACCATGGCCTACCTGGTTCCATGAGCTTCCCTGGTGCCAAAATGGACTCCTTGGATGGGCAGGGTAACAATGGACCATTGGCTCCATGCAGCCCCTCTGGGTCACCATGGATTCCTTGGTTCCATGAGGTTCTGCTGGAGTTGCCATGGTCTCCTTGGATCCACAGTGTCACAATGAACCACTGGATCCACGTGGCCCTGCTGTGTCACAATGGCCTCTTGGTTCCACGGGACCTCAGTGTCACAATGGAGTCCTTGCTTCCATGGAGCCCCTCAGAGTCAAAATGGCCCCTTCATTCCATGAGGAATACAAAAGCTTAGTAGAAACCTTGAGAATATCCAGGTTAACACGCCTGTCTGCATGCCAAAGAGGATTTAAAGCTGAGAATGGCACCAGTAATTTCCATCTGCAACAGAGACCCAGGGAAAGGGCAGGGACAGAGAATTCAGCTGAAATACTCAGAGAATTCTGCTTACAGAGATCCGTTCTGGTCACACTATCCCTTGCAGAAAGGTGACATCATTCCAGGCAGCCTGTACTGACCATGTGGTTCCTCAGTGGGGTTTTGTTGTTCAGGAAACCTGCCCAGGATTTTCATTCTTTCTTCACCAACAGGAAAACTTCTCTTGTGCCTGTGTGCAGGCAGAGCCCTGAGTAGAGCAGGTGGGACATGGTGCAATGGGCTGGGACACCCAGCTGCAGAGCTCAGGGGACAAGGTTCTGGTGCAGGGCACAGGGATGTCAGTCCCAGGTGAGCGATGTCAGGTATGGTGAAGCTGGGGGTGAGGAGCAGGTTGTCCAAACAGGGTCAGCCAGAAAGGGACCCATTCTTCTGTGTGCCCAGAACTCCTAAGGAGACATTGATCCTCAAGATCACTTGGAGAATGCTTCTATGACCTCTTGTCTGAACTGTAAATTAAAAAAAAAAAAAAAATTAATTAAAGAAAAAAGTCATGAAATGCATTTTGAAATATTCCTCCTTAACAGAACTCCAAACTGAATTCCATTCATCTGCGTAAGCCCTGGAGACACTCGAAGACAATTGAAGGAAGACAAAGAGCTCCTGAGTGATTTCTGTACTTTAATGATCCCCACGGTGGATTTGGGGCTGAGTCCAGGATCCCCAGGCACTGAGAGAAGGTTGAAGAAGCTGCTCAAGGAGTCAGAAGCAAAACTCCAAGTCCCTTGGAGCATCAGTGGCCCCACTGAGGGCAGGGACTGCCAAAGGCTCCCCAGGCACTGGTGAGAGCAGATCATTGAGGGCAGGATTGCAGGAGCCAAGTGCTGTGAGCAGAAACTGCAATGCTGAGCAAGGCCTGGGCTGGTTGGATTCAGCAGAAAGGCCAAGGGCTGAGCCCAGGCCTGGCCCAGCAGGGCCTGTCCCTCACGGGTGGCTCGGGGCTGTTCCTGGGGCACTGGGATGGGAGGGGCAGCAAGGACAAATGGCAACAACCTGTGTGACACTGCAGATGCTCATGGAACCAAGGGCCAGTGTGACACAGCAAGGCTGCTTGTAACCAATTGTCCATTGCCATACTGCAGATCCAAGAGACCCTATGGCAGTTCATCAGCCAAGGGGATGTTGTGACACACCAAGGCTTCGTGGAACCAAGGAGAGCATAGTGGCAGTGCAGAACCAAGGAACCATTTTGACAATATGGACCCAAATAGAACCAAGGGGCTATTGTGGAACTGTACAAAGGACATAATGGAGTCAAGGACAGCACTGATACTGAAATGTGCTGGATAGAAACTTCTGAACAAATTTTTGTATATTCTTTAATACAGCATGGTGGTCACTCTGGTAATCCTTCATCCATTTGTGTGTACTGGGCATCAGGTAAACAGTGATTTATCACACATGCTGATTACGTCCTCATTAGCTATCCCCACTTCCTTTGACTTTATTTGACATAGTGGTATCCATTATCACAAATCCTTATGTGGTTCATTGGGGTCTGTCTTCAACATCTGGCAAAAGTGGCTGTTCCTCAATCGCTGCTTTTGAATGATGGCAATTTCCTTGTTTTCCATAATTTCTGCTTTATCAGCAGTCTTTCAGAGCTGAGCTGGCATCCTGCTTGGATTTTGAATGACTTGTATTTGCCTGAGTGACATCATTGATCTGTTTCTCCAAGGCTGTGCTCTTCTGTTCTACTGTCCTTGATAAATGTAAATGTTCTCTTTTCCTGTCCTTTTCACAGTGCTCACTCCACATGAGACATGCCAGCAATTCCCACCAACCCATGGGCTTGGGGTGGGCAAGTATTCCTGAGGGAACAGGGATGGGACAGCTGGGCTGGACCAATCCAAGGACAGTTCCGTTTTGTATCACATCATAATCAGCAATAAACTGAGAGATGTGGGGGGAGCAAAGGGAATAGGGGATTTATTTATTTTTATGACATTTTTCTTTCAGAACACCACCTACAATTCTGCCCTTGGGTAGTTAAACATTTTCCACTGATAGGAGATTTCCTGTGCATTTGTCTCCTTTTGTATGTGGTCTTTCCTTTTTGTAGTTGGTTTGTTTGTGGGGGTTTTTATTGTGGGTAGGTTTTGGTTTATTTTTTATTTTTGGTCGAGTTTGGTTTTTCCCCTGTTGAATTCCTTCTGAAGCATAAATTTTTCTCCCTTTTCATGTTGTTTGGTTTGTACCTGATGGCAAGGCAAATTTACCCAACTCAGTCATCTTGCCCTGTTGGAGAAGATGAAACTGAGGAATCTTGCAAATATGAATGCTCAGATTCTGGGAATATAGAAACCATGAATGAAATTGAAATGAAAGCCACGTTTGAGATACCAAGCCCTAGTTACTGAATAACCAGGTATACAATGGGATGGCTCACCGAAGCCAATCCACTCTTAACTAAACAATGCTTTTGGCCAGAGGGCAAGGCCAAAAGACACAAAAGACTGACCCGCACCCAAAGATTAGATCTTAGAGTTTAGAATGTCACATGCTATGCTAATATAAGATTTCCTATAGGTTATATGTAAATGCTATAGAATTAGTATTTTGTATTGGATTGGTTCTTAGGGAATTAGAATAGTCATGAACGAAGTAAATTTATTGTGTTACAAACGGGAAGTCGCTCTCTTTTCTTTTCCTCTTCTCTTCCCCTCTTTACCTTCTTTACTCTCTCTCTTTACCCTCCTTCTTCTCTCTTTCTCTCCCCCTTTTTATCTCTTTAATCTGCACGTGGCTGTGCCGGGCAGCTCCTTGCAGACTCCCTTATAATAAACTGCAACTGTAGCTTTTAGCATTTACAGAGCGTCTGAGTCTTGTTCCTCGCGTCCACCCTGATACAAAGAGTCCGGGAGTCTCCCGCAGAGTGGCGCCCAACGTCATTTAAAGAACCAGCTCACCCGTTTTTGGTTGCGGGACGTTTTTTCCTGGACGGTAACTATTAAACCTACTTTTACCTGCTTTCCTCGCTTGCCGTGAGCACAGCTTTGCGTTGGTTCAGCAACGTATTGGGCTGGAGCTCTTAAAATATTCTTACTGTCGAGAAAGCCGTGGAGTAAGGGGAGCCAAGCTTTGCACGGACTTTCTGACAGCCCTCGAGCACACAGTTACTGCCGGTCAGTACTGCCTGGAGCTCTCTGAGGGAACCGCCGCGGCACTCCCCGCCGTGGCACCGAGTACAGCCACACGCTGCCTGGCGGTGTGTGAGCTGTAACTCAGTGGAGGGAGGTCCCGAGTCCGCTAAGCCGTTGCACAGCGACGCATACAGCGGTGCTCAGAGAGGGGACCGGAAATACAGTGTCTTCCACCCAGAAAGGACGCCTGGCCAGCGCTTTCGTGGGACTCCGGAAATTTCACACTGTATCAGCGGCAAACCGAGGTTAGTAGTTAAAAGTTAATATAAAAGTTAGTAGTTAAAAGTTAATATAAAAAAGTTAGTAGTTAAAAGTTAATATAAAAGTTAGTAGTTAAAAGTTAATATAAAAGTTAATAATGGGACAGACTCATTCCGCTCAAGAGAGAGACCTGTATAAGCAGTTGAAACATTTATTAAGTTCTCATCACCATGACCTGCCTAAGCACGAGTTAAAGAATCTTTTGGAGTGGACTTTACTTAATTTTCCTCATGCAGACCGTTCCGTAGTTTTTACCGCAGATTTTTGGGAGAAAGTAGGGGTTAAACTTTTTAACCGCATTTCCCGCCGAGATATGGCTGTAGCAGAACTAGTCCCGGCATGTCGCGCGTTGCTTGAGTTGTTTGTGGACAAGTCCTCAGCAGCCACCTCCCCTCATGCCCCCGCGGTTCCCCCCTCCGTTTCTACAACCCCGATCCCCGCGGCACCGGTCCCCCTGCTCCCCCGAGTCCCGGCCGCAGCGCCTCCAACCCACGTGGTCCCAGGACTCGCTTCCCCGGTCCATCCATCTTCCCCGGACCTCGCAGCCTCTCCCGCTGCTCCCGCCGCCCCGGCGGGCGCCATCCCCCACGCCCCCGGGGCCCCTCCCCCCGCGGTTTCTGTAACCCCGGGCCCCGCAGCGCCAGTCTCCCTGCTTCCCCAAACTCCTGCCGCCACGCTTCTGACCCACGTTGCTCCTGCCCCTCCTCCCCCTGTCTCCGCTCCCGTATCCCCAAACTCCGTCCCCGTAAACCCACCCGCCGCGTCCGCACCCAATCTTGCTAATCTCCCTCCCGTCCCGGTAACTACGACCGTTCCTGTTCTCATGCTTCCTCAGTAACCCCAAATCCCGCCCCTCCTCTCGCAATCTGCAATTTCCCCACCCCCAGTCCTGGCCCGTCCCCGTCCCTTACCCCTGCTCTCCCCGCCCCCGCGCCCGTCACTGCCATGGCCCCGCCCCTTGGCTCCGCCCCTGCACGCCCACCCGCCAACGTCATCGCCTCCGCCCCGCCCCTCGCTGATGGCGTCACGCCGACCCCGCCCCCCTCCCTCGCTCCCGCGAGTCCCTCAGCCCCTCCCCCAATACCCGGCGCCGCCGCCATTTCGCACGTGGCTGCGGCTCCCTTTGTTCCCACCCCGTTGCAGACACACCAGTCTGAAAATGCCATAGTCCCTGCAGTTACGGCATCGGTGCAGTCCAGCGTCCTGACGGACTGGGCTGCGCCGCTCGGCTCCACACCGGCGCTGCCGGCGGCAGCACAGATGCTCCCCGTTCCCAACCCGGGAGCCGCCTGGCGCGGAGTGAGCCCGCCGTCGGAGCTGGCCCGCGCCGATGCACCGCTGCCTGCGCGCGGCTCCACGGATGCGCGGAGCACAACGTCGGCGCCGACCACCGTCCCGGAGTGCCGAGACGTGCCTGTCGGTCCCACGCCAGCGCTGCAGGCTCCGGCCAGCCCAGTCCTCGGACAGGCGGTGGGAGACGCTCAGCCTGGAGCTCCTCCACCTCCTGTGCCGCCTCGAGCCACTGCGTTCCTGCCTCAGTTCTGCCCGGCGACCATCGCAGCTCACCCCCTGAACTCCCGGTGCTCGGCAGAGCCCCACCCCCAGTCGGCAGCGTTCACCGAGAAGCCGCCGCCCACCCAACCCTCCGTCCGACATACGGCCGCAGCCGCGCCGCCGCTCAGCTGCTCTTCCGTGTCAGCAGTGCAAACTACGTTCCCTATGCACCTCCCCGCCTGCGCCCCGCCTCCGCCTCCTGCCCGGGTCCCGTCGCACACGGCTCCGCCGCCTGCAACCCGCATGGCACCGCCGGCCGCCACCATGCATCCAAGTCCGCCGGTGGAAGCCCTGATGCAGCATCCTGCCCCAGTTCAACTGCTGCCACCCGTTGCAGCCCCAATCCTGCCTCCCGTTTTAGTCCCATTAAATGCAACTCCGCAGCCCGTGCCCACCAGTGCAACTCAGTCCTTCCCAGCCCCTCCTGATCCACAGCATCCTACCAGAGCCGTCAGCAAGCAGCCTGCCACAGTCACAGATGCCATGCCTGTCCACATAACACTGAACACAAACACCGTCCATGCGCAGACCTCGCCAGCGCCTCCTGCACCTGCGCTGTCCCCGTCTCTCCTATGTCCCAAAGCGTCCCTTCAGCAGTACCCCTCCACAGCCCGCTGTCCAGTACTCTATATGCCTACCGCACCAAAGCCAGATCCACCACCGGACTTATCCAGTTCAGCCCTGTTATCGCAACCTGGCACACATATTATGCAAAACAGAGGGGGAATTGACGGCATTGCACCCCCCGGTTTTGGTTAAAAACTCAAAAACACCTCAAGAAAAAAATTGGAATTTTATAGTTTTCGCAAATGCATGCTAATTTTCTTCCTTTGTTTTAGTTTTTCTAGTGAAACCTTATCTGTAAATCAACCTAAGATAAATGCCTGGGTTGCTTTAGCCAAATCCGCAAGCTATGATATCATCTGTCTATTTAACACATGTAAAAATTTTCACAAATTTGCTGCATAAAGTTATCAAACTATTTTGCAGAATTTAAAAAATTTAGCTGACCAAATTATAAAAAGTTACTACCTAGCTGAACAGTTTGTTCAAAGTTAAGGCTTTGCCTCTTGGCTAAAGAAACTCTGTTTAACTCTAAAATAAGTTTGTGTATTCTAGTAGTATTAATTTTAGTTTTAATATTTGTACCCTGCAAATACTAATCAAAGCAATATCCAATGTATTAATTGTTGAACAAAACGGGGGAGATGTTGGAGAAGATGAAACTGAGGAATCTTGCAAATATGAATGCTCAGATTCTGGGAATATAGAAACCATGAATGAAATTGAAATGAAAGCCACGTTTGAGATACCAAGCCCTAGTTACTGAATAACCAGGTATACAATGGGATGGCTCACCGAAGCCAATCCACTCTTAACTAAACAATGCTTTTGGCCAGAGGGCAAGGCCAAAAGACACAAAAGACTGACCCGCACCCAAAGATTAGATCTTAGAGTTTAGAATGTCACATGCTATGCTAATATAAGATTTCCTATAGGTTATATGTAAATGCTATAGAATTAGTATTTTGTATTGGATTGGTTCTTAGGGAATTAGAATAGTCATGAACGAAGTAAATTTATTGTGTTACAAACGGGAAGTCGCTCTCTTTTCTTTTCCTCTTCTCTTCCCCTCTTTACCTTCTTTACTCTCTCTCTTTACCCTCCTTCTTCTCTCTTTCTCTCCCCCTTTTTATCTCTTTAATCTGCACGTGGCTGTGCCGGGCAGCTCCTTGCAGACTCCCTTATAATAAACTGCAACTGTAGCTTTTAGCATTTACAGAGCGTCTGAGTCTTGTTCCTCGCGTCCACCCTGATACAAAGAGTCCGGGAGTCTCCCGCATTGCCCCATTTTGTTTTGCAGTCATCATTAAGTGGATGAGTTTGGTCACAGACTGCCTGCAACTTGGGAGCATCCACAAAGGAATTGAAAGTGCATTTCATGCCATTATAGAGATAATAGAAATGTTCCCCAGTGATGGTCAAGGGCTGGTCACTGAGGGATGTCACCAGGGAGTGGCTGCCAAGGGGACTCTGTGCCATGGATGATATTTGACCCTCATTGTTCAGCCAAATTCCCACCCACCCCATGTTCCACTCCTGCAGCCCAGCTCTGTCCAGTCTGGCTCTGAGGAGAGCACAGCTGACCATGTCCCAGGCCTGGCTAAAGTCTGGACACACAACATCCCCTTCTTTTCCCTCCCATGGGAGTTCTGCCATCCCTGCCTTGTGCTGCCAGTGCCTGGAATGGCTGCAGGAGGATTTGCCACATGCCCTTCCCTGCTGAGCCTGACCAGTCTGTGACTCTCCCAGTGCCCCTCCCTGCCCTGTTTGCAGACTGGTTCCATGTCTGTCCTTCCCAAGTGCCCAGGACCTCTGGGATGGCTCTGGCCTTTCCAAGGGCTTTGAGAGAGGTCTCACAGTGACACTGCCCAGCCTTCTCAACATCCCTGACACAAAAGGCCTTTTCCACATCCCTGAGTTCCAGGTCTGTGCCCAGAACAGAACACAGCCCTGTCCAGGTGCTCAGGGTGGTTCAGAGGGAGGCAGCTCTGATTTCTCCCCACAAACCCCCACCCCAATGGTCTCTCTGTGCAGTCCATGGCTCTCCTGAGCATTTTTTCCTGAAGCCTCCTTGCCCAGGATGTTTCTCTCTATGGAATCCTAACCACAGCCCAATAATGAATTCAGGTGGTTTCCAGAGTTTAGTGGCCTCAAGGCACTGTTTGTGCCACCAGAACTGTGCCAGCCCCGAGTGCTGATGATGGTGTTTGTGCTCACTCGGGTTCATCTCCCCACACACACATGATGCACTGCTGAAATCTCCTCAGTACAGAGCAAACTCAGACTGCTCCCTGGTCACTTGGTGTCCCTCCATGCAGGGACAAACAACCATCTGCAGGTGGGGTAGAGGCCAGTGCTGGGTGTGGTGGTTGCAGGAGCTGGTGTGGGACAATTGGCCTGGGGCACCTTCCCAGGCTGTGGGCAGAACAAAGACACAGCCCAGGCCCTGCTCTGCTGCTCCCTCAGGTCCATGCCAGGAGCTCTGGCTGTGCCAGGACACTGCTGTGTGCCCCCTGCACACTGCCCCTCTGCCCCAGGCACTGGGCTTTGCTTTGCATTCCTGGAGCACATTGCTGACCTTAGCTCTGGAGGAGAGCAAAGCCTTCCTGCCCTGCCCTCAGGAGATGCCCTTTGCTAATGGAGCTGCTGTGCTGGAGCCCAGCTGTGTCCCAGCAGTGCCCATGGCCTGTCCCTGCCTGTGCTCACAGCACGGACATGCAGCAGGACAGTGACCAAGGTGCCAGAGCACTGCGGCCTTACAGGCACAGAAGGGCTGGCAAGGAGAGGGTGGAGTTGGGAAGAGCAGATGTGGGAAGAGCCAGGGCCATTGTCCCTGGCTGTGCTGCTGTGCAGGGAGACTCTTCCCTCCACCTCTGCCCACAGTCACTGCCCTGCAGAGACAGAGAAGTGCTGAGGAAGAATCCTGGACACACAGGTTAGCGCATGTGCTTGCTTTTATTTAAATGCATTCGGAAGAGACCTCTTCAACATATTTTTGTTTCAAAGGGTAGATACTAATGTAGAAATGAAAGGCGTAATGTTACAGTATTTTTTAAAAATCCGAGCAACATTAGAAAAGTAACTGAAGAAAAAATGGACAAATAAGGGGAGAAAATGGTTGAGATTGTAAAGAGTTACATTCTAAAGGCCCTGGTGCAGAAATGAAAGAGTGCAACACTTCTGAAAACATAGAGTCATCAATTTTCGTAGGCCACCTTTGAGCTCCTGGTTCCTCAGGCTGTAGATGAGGGGGTTCAAGGCTGGAGGCACCACTGAGTACAGAACTGACAGGGACAGATCCAGGGATGGGGAGGAGATGGAGGGGGGCTTCAGGTAGGCAAATACTGCAGTGCAGATAAACAGGGAGAGCACAGCCAGGTGAGGGAGGCAGGTGGATAAGGCTTTGTGCCGTCCCTGCTCAGAGGGGATGCTCAGCATGGCCCTGAAGAGCTGCACATAGGAGAAAACAATGAATACAAAACAACCAAGTACTAAGGAGGTAGCAAAAGCAGAAACCCCAACTTCCCTAAAGTAGAATTTTGAACAGGAGAGTTTGAGGATCTGGGGGACTTCACAGAAGAACTGGCCCAGAGGATTGCCCTTGCACAGGGGCAGGGAAAATGTATTGGCTGTGTGCAGCAGAGCATTGAGAAAGCCACTGGCCCAGGCAGCTGCTGCCATGTGGGCACAAGCTCTGCTGCCCAGGAGGGTCCCGTAGTGCAGGGGTTTGCAGATGGACACGTAGCGGTCGTAGCACATCACGGTCAGGAGGGAAAACTCTGCTGAGATAAAGAAGACAAAGAAGAACACCTGAGCAGCACATCCTGAGTAGGAGATGTTCCTGGTGTCCCAGAGGGAATTGTGCATGGCTTTGGGGACAGTGGTGCAGATGCAGCCCAGGTCAGTGAGGGCCAGGTTGAGCAGGAAGAAGAACATGGGGGTGTGCAGGTGGTGGCCGCAGGCTACGGCGCTGATGATGAGGCCGTTGCCCAGGAGGGCAGCCAGGGAGATGCCCAGGAAGAGGCAGAAGTGCAGGAGCTGCAGCTGCCACGTGTCTGCCCATGGCAGCAGGAGGAAGTGGCTGATGGAGCTGCTGTTGGGCATTTCTTCACTCTGGGCATGGTGGGCTGTTGGAAGAAGACATAGACAAGTTGGGAGAGGCTTCCTTGTGTGAATTCAATGTTATTTTCTTAGAGATTTACTCAAAATTGCTTCTCTTTCAGTGGGGAAATTTCAATCACTTTTTTTTAATCTTTGAGCTCGGGGTTTTGCTTTCTTTAAAAGAGAAGAAATCCTCTTTAAGCATTGCTCTGATGCTGAACACTGGGGAGCCCAGGGGGAACACAGGGCTCCCTGTGCCCGAGTATAGTCAGACTAGCTGGTCCCACACAACTGCCCTTTGCTCACATACACCTGCCTGTATTTCAGAATGACTGCATGAAAAATGTGCTTGAAAAAATAAAGAGAACATTTTGAAAGATCTGGTTTCAAAGTTAGTTCCTCTAAAGCCACCTCCCTTTCCCTATGCAGCTAGACAGGATGGGATATCCAGGTTTGGTGGGATAGCCAGGGTTGGTGTGGCTCTCAGCTGCCTGGATTTGGGCCTACTGGGAGCTGTTTGTCTCTATCCAAGCCTTGTCCCTGCCAGTGCTCCCACAGGCAAGCCCAGCCCAGCCCTGGGGGCTCAGCTCTGCCCTGCACACCCCTCCCAGCACAGGGCACTGCCCTGGGGCATATCCCTGGTAGCAGGGCCTTAAGGGCAGCTCAGACAAACTGAGATGCTGCAAGCCAAGGTCCTGCTGCTGCTGTCTGTAGGCACAGGGTGGTGAGGAGGCACTTTGTGAGGGAGATGTGAGGCAGATCTTCTGATGCCCAGTGGGAGAGTGCAGGAGTCTCAGTGACACAGACACACCTGACAGCCCCTTTCCCTTCCCTTGAGGAGAATGCTGAGAGCAGCCCTGGCCATGCAGCAGCATGTCCACAGCAGGAGGAATCTGCCCTGATGGGGGTGGCTCCTTCCCCCTCCAACTTCTCCCCACAGTCCATGGGGAGCTGCCAGGCAGGGTGAGAGCTGCCCCTGGCAGGTGGCATATGCCCTGGGCTGGCCAAGAGCCCTGATGGCTGCAGGAGCTGCTGTGCAGGACAGCCCAGGGCAGCCCTGTCTGCAGCCCCAGCTTCAGCCCCTACAGCCATCCCTGGCAGCAGGAGCCATCCTGCCCTGTCCCTCTGACACTGCCCAGGGCAGCCCCGCTCTGCAGCACATCCTCCTCCTCCTCTGCCTCTGAGAAACTGGGAGAGTCCTCCTGTCACAAACCCCAGACTGTGGGGATGGCTGACTCCAGGAGATCCCTCCAGGAGCACAGGGAACATTGCCCTGCACCCACAGACTCACCATGTCCAGGGCTGTGAAGATGTTTCCCCAAGTGAAGTCTCAGCTCAAAGTCTTCCCAGTCCTGATTGCCTCTAGCCTGTCTGTGCATGGCTCCTGTCCCCTCAGTGCCTGCAGGCAGTGCCCTCAGCCCTGCTGGGATGGGAGAGGAGCTGCTCCTCAACAGAAATGTCTTTTTGAAGCTCTTCTTGCTTGCCAGTAGCTGCCTCTGTGCCAGGAGCCCAGCCCAGCTCAGCAGCACAGACACAGCACAAGGATTTTAATGAATCTCTCAGGGCTTTGGTGCTGTTTACATCAGACTCAGTCCCTGAGAGAGTGTTCAAAAAACTTCTCAAGATTTTAAAGTCACAATCAAACTCCATAGTTTCTTGAAGTTTTAATGGGTTCCAATGAGGAACACACCTGAGAAAGTGTCCCCAGGTTGATGTTAGAGTAGAACACTGGTGGCAGTGATGACAGGTGGGGACAAACAAGGGAAAGGTGTCTCTGATGCTGACCAAATCTGGATGTGTTTCAGGAATGCAAAGGGCCAAGGCCTGAGCCCCAGCCCCTGGCCAGGCAGATCCTGTCCCTCCCTCATTGCTCAGGGCCTTCCCGGGCCACTGGGCTCTGGGGATGTGCAATGCCAAGGGCGGGACCATGGGGCAGGCCCTGCCAGGCTGCTGAGAAGAGACAAGGAGGCAATGAGGCCCCAGCACAGCAAGGCTCCCTTGTGCCCTGCTGGCCTCAGGCCCAGGGCCAGCAGCCATGGCCCAAGTGCTGCAGCAGTTGGCTCTGGCAGGGCCTTTCAGCTGCTGCCCATCCCAGTGCCCTCTGCAGCCCAGGCTGTCCTACGGTGTCCATGCCCTGTGCCTCTGTCCCTGCAGGCTGTCGTCATCCCCCGGCTGCCCCACCTCGCTGGCCTCTTCCTTTGCTGACAGATCTGCGTCCTGCCTGCCTCTGCCTGGCCACACAAAACCTTGGCCCTGATTCTAAATGTTTTAACTCAAGTTTTACTGTGCCTGTGAAGTTTTATCACAGGAACAAGGCATGCCGGGCCTGCTTTTCCAGGAGGGACAACTGAAAGAGAAGAAGACATCTGGCTTAATGGTGCAGTGATAGAAAAAACAAGGACTCTTGATCTTGGGAATTTGGGTTGGGTTTTATGGAAATGTGTAAATTGTTATACACATGTGGTGACTGAATATATAGAAAACACTTGTAGAATCAGTTTTCCACATAAGGTTAGGAGTTATCCTGGGTTAAACCTAAGGCATAAATAAATGATGTCCTCCTCCACACCACTGGTGTCAAGTAGTCTTATTCTGATACTTCAAGACTTGGCAGTGTGGCCTCTCAGAACTGAGGATTCAACTGTGACACCTTAGAACCTCATGGAACCAAGGGGCCATTGTGATGCAGGAGACCGTCATGGAACCAGGGACACCACTGTGACACTGTGGAACCTCATGGAAACAAAGGGCCATTTTGATACTTCCATGCCTCCTGCAAACAGGAGCCATTGTGACACCACAGGGCCACAGGGAGCCAAGGGGCCATTGTGACACTGAGGATCCAAGGAGATCACTGTGACACTGAGGAACCTCATGGAACCAAGGGCCCATTGTTACACTGTGGGACCCTGTGGAACCAAGAGGACCATACAGACACTGTGGTGCTCCATGAAACAAAGGGGCCATTCTGATACTGCCTGGCCTCATGAGACCAAGGGGACAATTGTGACACTGTCGGGCCTTGTGGAACAATGGAGACTATTATGACACCGAATCACAGAATTAATGAAGTTGGAAAAGACCTTTGAGACCTTTAAGTCCACCTATGACCTAACATCACCTCCTCAACTAGACCATGGCACTGAGTGCCACGTCCAATCTTTTTATAAATTCCGCCAGGGACAGTGGCTCCACCACTCCCTGGGCAAAAGATTCCAGATCCCAATCACTCTTTCCATGAAGAATTTTTTCCTGATGTCAAACCTAAACTACCCCTGGCTTATCTTAAGACTGTGTCCTCTTGTTCTCTCAGTAGTTGCCTGGGAGAGGAGAGTGACACCCACCTGACTACAACCTCTATTCAGGCAGTTGCAGAGAGTCTCACTGGAGACCATTGTAGCCATTGGGGCCACTGTAGCATGGCAGGGCCTCATGGAATCAAGGGGACCACAGTGACAGTGTGGGGCTCCATGGGACAAGGGGCCATTCTGACACTGGGGAACCAAGGAGAGCTTTGTTACACTACAGGGCACCATGGGACCAAGGAGACCATGATGACACTTTGAGGCCTTGTGGAACCAAAGGACCATTGTGGCACTGCAGGGCCTCATGGAACCAAGGGCACAAGAGCGATAGTGTGAGCTTCAAGGGACCAAGGGGGCATTCTCACACTGCAAACCAAGGATACCATTGTGACACTGTGGGGCATCATGGAACTGAGAGTCCATTGTGACACTGCACGGCCTCATGGAACCATGGAGGCCATTTTTTACAATTTGAGGCTTCATGAAACAAAAGGGACATTGTGGCATTTCAGGGCCTTCTGAAACCAAGGAAACCTTAGTGACACTGTGGGGCTCAACAGAACCAGGGGGCCATTGTGACTCTGTGGGGACTCATGGAATCAATGTCTGTTGTGACACTTTGCAGCCCCATAGAACCAAGGAGTCCATTGTGACACTGCAAGGCCTCATGGAAGTAAGGAGCCATTGTGACATTATGGGTCTCCTCAGGCCAAGGGGCAGTTGTCACACTGTGTGCCACCATTGAACCAAGGATTCCATTGTGACACTACAGGGCCCCATGGAACTAAGGATTCATGTAGCAGTGTGGGACCCCATGGAATCAAAGGTCCATTGTGACACTGCGGGGCCTCATGGAATCCTGGAGGCCACGAAGACACTTTGAGGCCTCATTGAATCAAGAGTCTCCGCAGGTCTGCATGGAACCAAGGAGACCTTTCTGCCATTGTGAGTCCCCATGGAACCAAGGGTCCATTGTGATCCTGTGGTGTGGGAAATGCAGGCACGGAGAGCTCTCAGGGCCCTGTGCATACAGGATCAGAGATAGAGATGGATACACCCTTGGAGAAGGCTTAGAGAACTAGACCATTAAAGTGAAACAGACATGAAACAAGAATATAAGTTTGTAGTTTAAGTATAAATATTCAGAAATATGTATTATATAAGCCAAGTAATATATTAAGTAAGATAGTGAAAGATTTTAAAATTTAGCAGTAGAACCTGTTATAATGTTAGCTAAAAGTTTAAGACATATCAATCTAAGATTGTGAAATGTTATATGGTTGGTTAAAAATGACGCATTGCAGCAAAGCCATGAAAAGCAAAGCAATTAATGATTGGTATGAAAAGACAGTAGCAAGCTTTGTAGAAGTATTTGATTGGCTAAAAATATTATATAAGACATTGTAACTAAGAATTATGTGGCTTCTGATATTATGGTGTTGGATCTAAAACCTTTGATGAGACTGATGCCATAAAGCAATAAACCATCTTTTACAAGGTCTCTCAGTTTCCCCTGTCTCTCATAATATTTACATCCCAATTCTGTGGTACCAAGGAGACCCCTGTGACGCTGCAAGACTTCAAGGGATAATGAACACCATTGTGATACTCTGTGGCCTCATGGAACCAAGGGGCCATTGTGTCATTGTGCAGTCCCATGGAACCAAGGAAAGCATTCTGACACTGCAAGGCCTCTTGGAAGCAAGGGACCATTGTGACACTGTGCAGTACCACAGGAACAAGAGGCTAGTGTGACACATCTGGGCCTCATGGAACCAATGATCCAGTATGACACTACCATTGTGACACTGAGGGGTCCCATGGAAACAAGGAGCCACTGTGACACTGCGGGGCCCCATGGATCCAAGGGAACAGATAACAGGTCTAATTGGCTTGGCCTGACTCGTCCAAATGGCCTTGGCATGTCGAGTGAGAAGACAAAGGACTGTGTATGATTCAACATTAATCAAGCTAAAGCCGTTATTGTGCTTCTAAACATTGTTTATATTTACTTCTTGTCTTGGATTACACAGTCACACAATATTTAATTGGTAGCTCCATGCATCTCTTGGTTAGTACCTCTATATTGTCCATGAGGCAAGCACACATCTTTTTCTTAATCTGATTGGTTGATACCAGGCTGCCATGTTGTCTGGTATGAATTGCCCATGCAGGTTTTTTTGTTTTTCCAAATCTTGCAATATCTTAAATAACTCCACTGCCCATACAGGTTGATCACCCATTGCATGCTGTGTATACTGGCCAATGGGTGATGGTGGAGTTGGCAAGGGGAGTCGTGGGTACAGGTGGCAGGTGTGAGGGGCAGGTTGTGATGGAAGGACTGCAGCTCTCTCCCTCAGGCTCAATTTCCATCAGCTCATTTTGTGCTGGGCACGGTGATCCTTGGGGGCTTACAATGTCTGGGTCTTGTGCTGGAGAAAAGTTCTGCACAGTCTGTGACCCTCCTTCTTTTGTTTCTTCCAGTGGTGGTGCTGATGGAGGAGCAAAGGAAGGAATGTCAGGGTCATTGCCAAATACATGTCGGATATATGGACAGCGAGTTCAGGCCCAGAGTGGCAAATGCTCCAGTGGCAGCACTGCATTCTGCATTCATTTCCCGGATTATAGTAATTATCAGTTTCCAAGCTGTTGCTAGTTCTTTTGCCTCCTTTGATCCATCACTTACTTCATTCCACAGACACTCTCCTATTTGTTCCCATGTCTCTATTTTAAACGCAACATTTGCTTCTACAGACACTAATTGTTCCCAAATTCATAATAACTGTTTTCTGAGGATACCCTCATCATATTTAATCCCTCTCTTAGAAAGGATATGGACGAGAAAGTTCACTAAAGTTCACTAAAGACTTTCTTCTTTAGTCAGATTTTGTGCCATCACCTCCTCCCAGCTGCTCCCCTCACTGGGCATCCGTTGCAGCATACGTTAGTCAGTCCCAGGCCGTCCTCTGTCCTGTGGATCTCAGCCCCTTTGAGCCGTCCTCCAGCCACTCTCTCCTTCTGGGTCCTTCTGCCACACTCCTTCCAAATCAGATTATGTCACTGGCACCATCTGAGGAGAGATGACAAAGGATTGTGAATGAAATAATGTGAATCAAGCAAAAGCCATTTATTTTGCCTCTAAACATTGTTTATATTTACTTCCTATCTTGGATTACACAGTCACGCATTATTTTATTGGTTGCTCTGCTTTGTCCACACATCTTTTGATTGGTAGCTTTCATTGGTTGATACCATCTTATTTTACTCAGGTTGACACACCTATGTTCTGTTGGCAACTTTCTGCTTCTTCTTTCTTCTTGCAGCATCAGCTTTTTTACCCACTAAGATGACCTATTTCAGAAGGCTTAAGCTGGCTTATTTAGTATATGTCCATTTTCCTCTAAATATGATCCTACATACGCGGTCAAGGTTTTAGCAGTTTCTTTGTTCTTTGTACCCTCATTGGTCTGTATCCCTGTCTGTATACCTTGTGTTTCCCTACAGGTCAGTGTAATTCTTTCCCTGCCCACCCCTTCAGGTGATTGGATGTGGCTGTTTGGCTCCTCCTCCTTGTACCAGTATATAATCCTGGACTCTCTACCTGTTCCTGTCTAATGTCCCAGGGCTCTTTCAGTGTGTAGATGAAATAAACTACCACTGGAAACCCATACAAAGACCCTTCCTCCAGCATTTCAGATAACCAGCTGCTGTGTGTGAGTGGGGTGTTTGCTGTGTCCTTGGTGTAGCAGTCCCTTCATGGGGATGCTTCAGGAAGCTTGCAGCAACCTAGCACCTGCTCGTGCTGCAACATATCCCCATCAATCTGTTTGGCCCAGAAAAAAGTTCTGCACCTTTAGGACTGGTTCCGAGAATGAAGGGGGGAAAGACACACCCACAGTTTGTGTGGGCTGAAGCTTCATTTTCACTTCCCTGGAATTCTTTTGCTCTCTTGGTGTGTGTTGTTCTGCAGCACGGACAGCAAGTGGGAGAGAGCTGTCTCCTTTGCTTTTAGTTGTTTTTTTTAGCTAGCTGAGGCAGAGAAGTTCCCTGGACTGTGGCTATTTCTTTTCTTGGAACTGTTCAGCCCTGCTCAGTTGCAAACACCCAGAAGAACACCAGGTGCTCATGCCTGTGTCCAGCTGGGGCCAAGACGTGGCATTCCAGCACTGGATGGGCTGACAGAGACTGAGTGAGCTGAGATACACCCCACAAAAGGAGTCTCTCCAACCACAGAAGGAATTACTGAATTTGCAATATCTTAAAATCAACAGGGGGTTTCATTGTTTCATATTATTCAATTTCTTATGTGTGTGAGTACTTTGCTTATTAAATAAACAGTTCCTTCCATTTTTCTCTGTTGGGAGATCAAAATTATAAAAGACGAGGTAACTGAGAGACCTTTTAAAAGATTATTTATTTCCTCATGGTGTTAATCTCATAGAAGGATGAGACAAGAAAGGTGTTACAGTAAATGCCATCATATCAGAAATTGTCTAATTCTTAGTTAGAATGCCTTATGTTACTTTTTAAACCAATCACATACTTCTATGAAACTTGGTAGCATCTTTTTATGCCAATCATTAATTGCTGTCCTTTTCGTGGCATTGCCACAATGCACCATATCTTAATCAATCACGTAATCAATCAATCACGTAACACGCCACAAACCTATGTTGATGCATCTTAAATGTCTAAATAATTTTATAACAGATTTCATAGCTAAACTGTAAAATCTTTTACTCTCTTTATTAACATATTGCTTTGCTTACGTAATGCATTTCTCTGTTTACAAAAAACATATTTCTACTTAAGCAACAAATGTATATCCTGGTTTCATGTTTGTTTCAATATTCTAATTCTCAAAGCCTTCTGCAAGGCCTTAGATCACACATTGTTTCCATTTCTGTCTCTGAGCCTGAAAGCACAAGGCCCTGAGAGCTCTCTGTGCTCGCAATTCCCAAATCTCTCCCTCTCTCTTGAACCAGGAATACTCCCTTGATAGCTTTGTCAGTCATTTGCTGTATACACTGAAACAGACAAGGCACTATTATTATTACAACTGTTATGACAATTAATAAATACAGATACAATTTTAGAAGTTCTTTTCACCAAGGTGCAAAATTCCATCCATTAAACAAGTCATCTAACTAAGATCCATGGTTAACCCTAATCTTGGAAACTCCTCCTTTTAATTGCTGTATGCTTTTATGGATAGATTCTGAATGATCAGAACAACACATTCCAATAACTTCTTCACACTCGTGTCCATGTGCTAGTAAGAGCAAATCAATTGCAGCCCTGTTTTGCAAAGTTGCATGTCTCATGTCTTTGACATCAGCTAACAAACCATCCGTGCACGAGAAGTAGCATTGGTTTGCTTACTTAGCCAACAACCCAATGTATCCAACTGCTTTAATGCTACTGCAGAGGCAAGTTAAGGTAAAAGTGTGGATGCTGAAAGCCTTTTTCCAAAACCCCAGGGCTCGAAATCCTCATTACATTCTGATTCATACTGATGAACAAATCTTTTTCCTCTGCATCTACTTTTAGTAATCATTTTTCTACTCGATGTTAGCAAAGTAAGCCTCCCCAAGCTATATGTACAACCTATTAATTGTGATGGAATCGCAGGCCAAGCTCTATCTCCACAAATTAAAAACATCCCTGGTGGCAGTTGTAAAGCTGAGTCAACAGGCCATGCAAATATTGGGGAAGTATAGTTACACCAAGAAGTCTGGTTTCTATACAGTTGGTGATGAGGGGAAGCATCTTTGATCAGCAAAGACTCTTTCCCCGGATAGCTGAATTTAACACAAAAGTCCATTTTTATTGAGCTAAGAAGATCTATTTCCTGAGGTTTTGAGGATGCCTGGGAAAGGTCTCCTGCTCAATAATTCCAGGCATCTACAGGGTTGTAATCCCAACTCCACATGCTGCCAGTGCTTTTACTTCCTAAAGCACAAGTTGTCTTGATCTTTTCTGGCCATGTATCCCCAGGAAGCCTCACTAAACAAGTGGAAAAGAGATTTTCTGGGGTTGTGGTGGCTAAACATACAGTGTCCAAGCCAGATGCATTTGCTAAAGTCACCTAAACATTTGTTCTGGGCTGACTAATGGGCAATGTCGCACTACTAAAAGCAAACACAACAATAAAACAGTGTAGGTCTAATATTTGATTTAGTTCCATGCTTCACTTTTATCTCTAGAAAGTCTTTCAACACATTTCTTTTTTGTTTTTTCCCAAACTTGCTCTGGGAGAGAACAAAGATAAGGCACTAAGTTATTTTGTTTGCATTCAACTTTACAAATTTGAATATTTCCTTATTCTTTCAAAAATTCTTTTCTGCACTCCTCTCTGAGAGTGGAGATACAGGGGCTATTTCTTTCTTCGTGACCTACTACAACCAAAAACTCAATTACTTTATACCTTGTTTCTGACTCTAAAATAAAATAACACAATATACACCAGACTTTTCTTAAAGAAGCTCTACAATACCAGCAATTCCCACACTTTTTATTTGACGTAAAACCCAAGGTTCAGAATTTTTGCAGATGGGGCAAAAGACGTCAGTCATTAACTAGTCTCTGTGTTTCTTACCTCTGTGGTTTTTATTACTCTGTTCATGGAGTTGTCAATGTGTTTCTGCACATGATATGGTTTCACATTCTTTGCTGGAATCCACTCAGGTCCTGTTCCTGTGGAAACATAAGCATTAACCTTTGCCCCAGGTTAGTAGAGAAAACGGACCCTCAATTTGCCCTTTCTCTGGGTTTCTAATTAAAACGAAAGGATTTTCTTTTAATATTGCCTGTGTACTATTAGAAAAATACCTAAATTGGCAGATCTGGCTTTGCAAAGGAACTGTTAAAAAAATTAAAAACAGAAAGATTTATTTAATTGCATCTGGGGAGTTGCCTGTCTACTCCCTCTTTCTGTTTATCTAAAAGAGATTTCAGAGTGTGATGTGTTCTTTCAATAATAGCTTGACTCGTGGCAGAGTAGGGAGTACCAAAAATGTGGCAAACACCCTAGTCCATTAAAAATGTGGCTGATTTTTGAGCTGTATATGCAGAACCATTGTCTGTTTTGATTTCCTGAGGTACTCCTAACGAAGCAAATGTTTGTAAAAAATATTGACAAGCATAATTATCTCTTTCTCCTGTGTGTAAGGAGGCAAAAACTGCACCGGAAAAAGTGTCTACTGATACACTGAATTTTTTAAATTTCCCAAAAGATGGATATTTGTAATATCTCTTTGCCATAATGTCAGGCTTTGTAACCCTTGTGGGTTGACAGGTCTTGTGGACATAGGGGTTTGCACAAGTTGACAATCAGGACAAGCATGTATAATTGCTTTTGCTTGATCCTTAGAAATACAAAACATTTACATAAGTACTTGTGTAATTTGGTAAAAAAAGGCATGACTTAATTTAGCTTGCTCAAAAATGTTAGGCAAAGCACTTGTAACAGCCATTGTCAATTTATCTGCTCTTACGTTTCCTTCTGCTAAGAATCCTGGAAGTGACAAATGGGCTCTAATATGGGAAATAAAATATTTGTTAGTTCTCTGTTGTATAATTCTGTAAAGACATGTAAGATAATGACACAGATTATCATTGCTAACATATTTTCTAACCGATCCTTCTATTCTTCTAACAATATTAGCAACATAAGCGGAATCTGTAATTAAATCAAAAGGTTCTTGAAAGAGTGGAAAAGTTCTGACAACTTCTGCTAACTTGACAGTTTGAGGGGAGCCCTCTACTGTTTGAATGCTTGATTCCCATGATTTAGTTTTCTGATTTTGCCATACTATTACTGATTTGTGTGTTTTCCCTGAACCATCAGTAAAGATTGTTACAGCGTCTAAAGGCACTTCACTCAACATAGGTTTTTCTCTAAACCTCAGCTTGCCTTGCAACAACCTGTGACTCAGAAAGTAGATAGAGCAAGCACCTGAATAACCTAACAAGGCAATTTGTAAGTCTTCTGAATTTTGCAAAGCCAAATCACAATATTCTTCTTTCAAGGGAAAATAAATAGCTCCAAATTCTTGGCCTACTGTAGTTAGCAATCTTGCTCTTGCTCTGATTATAATTTGAGCAATCATTTCTAACATTAAAATTGTCTTTGGGCACCTGTAAGGCATAATAAATCCACTCTATTATCAGCACTTCTTTTTCAGAAGTGTCCCATTGAAAAATGAGACCACAGAGTTGCAGTTCTTCTCCTAATATCCCTAGAAAAAAGATTTAGAAATAGTACATCTGTGTGCTTGTCTTTCTTGAAGAGCTTCAGTAATTTTTTCAAGAGCATTTTCAGCTTCAAGCATAAAAGTTCTAGGAGTTTTAATATTGCAGTCTCCTCTGAATGAATCAAGAAGTGGTGCACGTTCATCATTAGTAATTCCCAAAACAGGTCTAATTTCTCCCAGAAGTTGCTGTAAATCTTGCAAAGTGGTACCACAAGTAGCAAGTTGTATTTTTTGTGGCCTATTGTGGCCTTTGTTGACTATTCTGATATTTGCCATACTAAATACTTCCATGGTGAGATTCCTTGTATTTTTGATATAGCAATTTCTAGTCCAGCATTCTGAACTTCTGTAATAAGACAGTCAGGAGTCTTTTGCATCTCTCCTTGTGTCCGTGCTGCAATAAGCAAATTGTCCATGTAATGTAAAATCATGGCTTGAGGATATTTCTGTCTGGCTTTCTGTTAACACAACCTTGGAAAACTCTCCGGTTGCTGAGTTGTTGCTGTGTTGTCACACGGTGGCACTGCACACTCATTTTTGAGTTTCCCAACAAGTCTGCATTCTGTCTCCCGTATCTTACTGGCATAGCTAAAAGCTTTTCATGTGCTAAGTCAAGGTCACCGTCTTTGATTGCTTTACACCTAATATCAGTGCAATCTGTCAGCTTTCAGTTGTTTTTGGACATTCTTTTAATTTTACTAGACTTAAGGGGTCTCTGGGGTCAGGAAGAAACAAATGAGTCTCTTGCTTTGAATCAATCTCTTCTTCAGGAGTTGAATCACTGTCTTGCTGTTGCATACTCACAGCTTTCAATTTTTCGTTTTTCCCTTCATTAGCAGTTTTAGAGGCATCTAAAGGTAACACAGACGTGGTAGAAGCAGCAGCTACAGGAACAGCAGAATCTAAAGAGTGAGACCAAACCAGGGAAGAAGCTGAAGGAAGCACTGCAGGCAGGCTGTTTACTGAAAATGTCAACAAGTATACGGCTTATTGGGAGTAATTTAGCAGCCACAAAATCTTGATGGGTGGTCACTTCATAAAGTTTTAATTCTACAGAGTCCCAAAGAGACTTGGAAAAAGCAGAGGCAAGGACAGTGTCTGCAAAATTTTTCAATGCCCAGAATAAAAGGTCTTTTGATTTGGCACAGCACGTGAATTAGATCTTACCAATGCTTTTAAATGAATATAAATGTCTCCCTGTTCCCTGGAAATTTCTTGTCCCGTGTTCCCCAAAGCTCACCTGTCATCCTGTCACAGGTCTTCTTTAGACAGGCTCCAACTGCAAGCTCAGTTTTCTGTTTTCTTTCAACAGCCAATAGAGTCTGTTCCTCCATCATTTCAGGAGCAATTAAATCCACAGATTTTCTGTTTCATTCCAGCAGCCTTTAACTGCTGCATTTGGGGCTGATAGCTCGATAAAATCAATTGCTCCTCAATACAAGTGCACCAATTATTGGGTGATCAAAATTATGAGACAAGGGGCAGCAGAGAAACTTTTTTAAAAGATGGTTTACTGCCACATGGCATCAGCCTCATAGAAGGGTGAGACATTAAAGGTGTTATAATTAATGCCATAATATCAGAAGCCATCTAATTCCTAGTTGCAATGCCTTATGTTAGTTTTTTAGCCAATCACATACTTCTACAAAACTTGGTAACATCTTTGTATACCAATCATTAATTGCTTTTCTTTTTGTGGCTTTCCTGCAATGCATCAATTTCCAACCGGTCATATAACACTTCAAAAACTTATATTGATACATCTTAAACTTCTAACTAACTTTATAAAAGGTTCTCTTTCTAAACATTAAAATCTTTGACTCTCTGACTTAACATACTGCTTTGCTTACGTAATGCATATCTCTGTTTGCTTAAAACATATTTCTACTTAAACTAAAAACTTATATCCTTGTTTTTTGTCTGTTTCAATGTTCTAATTCTCCAAGCCTTCTCCAAGGTCTTAGTTCAAACCTTGTATCCATTTCTATCTCTGAGCCTGAAAGCACAAGGCCCTGAGAGCTCTCTGTGCCTGCATTTCACAAACATTGGAACCTCCAGTCCTCTGGGACCTCCCCAGTGAGCCAGGACTGATGAAAGATGATGGAGAGCAGCTTGGGGAGCTCATCCAGCAGCTCCCTCATCCCCCTAGGATGGATCCCATCTGGTCCAGAGAGATCTGTGAGCATCTGAGTGGCTCAGCAGGTCACTAGCTGCTTCCTCCTGGATGACAGGGTGTCCTGGTTTAAGGCAAATTTAGGGAGAAAATCTCTGAATGGGGTCCCTCTGGGAAACAGATTCAAGCAGTCCCTCCCTCACCTGGTTCGGGGAAATATTTCCTCAGAGAAAAGTGGCAAAAGAAGCTGTTTATTTAACAGACAAAATATTTCTCAGCACAAAAACGAACAATATTAAACAGCAAAACCTCTCTCTGCTCTGAAGAGATGACAAATTCAGAATGTCCCTTCTGTGGGTTGCAGCCCAGCTCACTCAGTCTGTACTGAGTCCCTCCAGCTCTGGAAATGCCATGGCCAGGCCAGGTCTGGTGGGCCACAGGTGTGAGCTCCTGGTGCTCTTCTGGGTTTTCAGTCCAGAGCAGGTTCAAACTATTCCAAAAAAAAAGGAAAGAAACCACAGTTCAGGGAACTTCTCTGCCTCAGTTAGCCAAAAACTAACCAAGAGCCAAGGAGAGCTCTCTCGTGCTGTCCACTGCAGAAAACACAGTCTGTGTGAAAGATGCAGGGGAACAAGTGCAGTCTCTGATAACAAACTCTGCACCTCTTCTCTCTCCCTTCACTCCTGGAACCAGTCTTAAAGCTGCAGCACTCAATATTCAACACCAACAGAACAGACGACTGGGGATATACAAGCATCGTAAATTCACCCCAAGGCACAGGGGTCTGTTCTGCTCCCTGTCCCCATCTAGCAGCTCAGAACACTTGTCCTGAGAACAACCTGGCTTATTGTTTAAAACTGAATAAAAGAAGGCATTAAGTACCTCAGCCTTTTCCTCATCTTTGGCAACCATATCTCCTGCAATAAGGAATGGAGATTGGTCTCACCCCTCCTTTTGCCATTAATGTATTTATAAAATAACTTTTGTTATTCTTCACAGACATGGCCAGGTTAAGTCCTAATTTCTAATTTGCCTCTCTAATTTTCTTTTTGCATGACCTAACAACATCCTTACTCATATCCTCCGTTGCCTGCCCTTCTGTGCAAAGGAGATGCATCCTCTTTTTCTCCCCCAGGTTCCTCCAAACAGCTGCATGTGCAGCAAGGCCAGTCAGTTTCCTTGCTGTCTCACCTTTTTGCACACTAGGACAGAATGCTCTTTCTCCCTTAAGATTTCTTCCTGGACACCTTTGTTTTTAAGGGCTGTTTCACCTAAAAAATCAGTACCTCATTTGGAACTCTCCAAATCTGTATCATGAATGCAGGCCAAAGTCTGCTCTCCTTATGTCTGGGGAAGAAATTTTGTTGACGCCTTCCTTCCACACAGTATTGAAAACTCCATTATTTCATGGTCACTGTACCCCAGGCAGCCTCCGACCACCCCATCTCCCACCAGCCCTTCTCTGTTTGTGAACAGCAGGAGACAGAGCTTTCTTGGGAAGTGGCAGTGTTGCTAAAAATTTGGCAATATAAAAAAACTCCTTAACACCCATGTAGCATTAAAAAGCAGCATTCTTTATTTGGCTGGATGCTCAGGGGACAGCTCCTCCTGAAGCTGTGCATGCTGAGTACAGGAAAGTTTCTGTTTATATTCTGTGTTCTGCACTCATATCCATTGATTATACTGGACTAAACACATATATGATAATCATTTCCCCAGATCATTAACATATTTCCCCTCCCCTTTACCCATGTGTTCTTCTGTTCTGGGAGTCTCTCTAGTAGTCCCTGGTGGTCATGGACCCCAATGTTCCAATCAGCCTGGCTGAGCTCACAGGGCACAGAGGCTGGTGAATTCCAGTTCCCCTTTTTACACAACAGGCATTGTGTGGTTTCCAGAGGCCAGTGGATTTGGAGAACAAGCATTGAGTTATCTCTCCTGGGTGGGCAGTTTATCATCCGGTAACATGAGGTCACAGAGTGGGCTATGACATCACAGATTGGGCTATGACATCACAGAGTGGGCTATGGGAGGTCACTGAGCAGCTACGACATCATAGGGTGTGTCTGTGCCATGACAGAGCAGACTGTGACCTCACAGGGAGCTCTGTGACATCCCAGCAGGGCTGTGTGAGGTCACTGGCTTGGTCACTCTGCCCCAGCCCCCCTCACAGTTTCCCCAGAGAATTCCAATGCTCTTCATGCCCAGCAGGGTCCCCTGTTCCTCTGTATCCCCCTGGTCCACCTGGAGCCACAGCCTCCCCCAAGGATGTTCCACAGATCAACCCCAGAGCCTGACACAAGGACAAGGGGCCAGGGCTGTGTGACCAGGACATCAAGGATGTGGATTATCCAGGTCACTGTGGGCTGGTTTGGGTTCCCCAGGGCAGGAAAGGTGTCTGGCAGCTGGAGCAGGGTGAGGGAAGGGCCTCCAAGGTGGGGCTGGAGCCCTTTGGCTGTGAGGAGAGGCTGAGGGAGCTGGGCTTGTCCAGCCCAGAGCAGGGAAGGCTGAGGGGCTCCTCATGCCAGCCTGGCAGTGCCAGCCAGGAGCTGATGGAGAACACAGAGCCAGGCTCTTCACTGGGGGCCTGGGGGGAGACACAACACAATGGGTGGAAGGGGAATGAGGGGAGATCAGACAGGACATGTGGAAAACCTTTGTTCCCATGGGCTCAGACAGGCTCTGAGATGCTGCCCCATTCCCTGGCCTTTGGGATTTTCAAATTCACACCAAAGCAAGCTTCAAACCACTTGGTCTGACCCAGTTTCTAACAATTTGGGCTGTAGGCCTGCTGAGGTTCTTTCCCAACCTCAGCTCCCTGATGATCCCAGGAACCTGCTGCTCCCCATTTTGGAATGGGCCAGAGCAGATGTTTATGGGACAGGAGCCCTCTGGGGTTGTAGCAGACCTGCAGCCTGCACAGTGCACAAGCACATCTCATAAGCTGGGGCATTTGAGTACTTGAAGAAATGTCAAAGTTTTCCCACCAGGAGAGTACAGAAATTTCCTGGAACTCTACTGATGGCAGGAGAAGAAATACTGATCTCCCCTTCTACCTGTGTTACCACCATACTGTCTATTATTTCATGTCCTTCTTCATTTGGGTGATTCCACCTCTCCTGTTTAAATGGCCATGTCTAAGGACATCTCTTCACCAAACCACGTGGTTCTATTGCCATCCCATTGCTCCCACATTGCCTCCTCCTGTTGTTCTCTAATGTTCCACAGTAGTCAACATATTAACTGTGTCTACATCTATACAGAATCACCCTTTGCAATGTCTTTGTCTAAAACTGTTCCTGAATGGAAACCCCTTGTTCATGAAGGACACATCAGATAATGCTTTGACATTGCACAGAGCTGAGGGCAGAATGTTAATGTTTATTAAAATTATATCATTGTTTTTATGATGGCCATGAAGAGAAACCTTCCTAGTGCCTCTGAGTCTCACCAGTTCCTGAACCCAAAGGACACAAACCTGATGAGTTGTGTTTCCCACTCCAGTGGCGGCACTTGCACCTCCCTCCATACCCACAGCAGAGCTCCCCTGTCCCAGAAAGTCCCTGGCCATGCAGGGATGAAGGAAACAGGACAGGCTGTGGGGCATCAGGGGCAGGGCACGGCCAGGGATTTGGGGTGGCTGTGAGCCCAGGGCAGGAGCCGGCCCTTGGCCTTGGTGAACCTCATCCCATTGTCCTGGGCCCATGGCTCCAGCCTGTGCAGATCCCTCTGCAGAGCTTCCTGCCCTGCAGCACAGCCACACTCCCACCCAGCTGGGGCTCACCTGGCAACTGACTGAGGGTGCCCTCAATGGCCTCGTCCAGATCAGCAAGAAAGAGATTGAACTGCCCTTGCCCCAATCCTGAGCCCTGGGGACACCCTTGGATGTGGCTCCAGTGCCCAGCACTCCTTGGGCCTGACCATCCAGCCAGATTCCTACCCAGGGAACAGATGCTGCACAGGCTGATGGATCAAGTTCCTGTGAGCCCAGAATATTGGCATTAGTGCAGCTGTAGCTGTGCACAAGAGAGCTCTTCAGCCACTTTATTTCTTTTCCTCCTTCTGGGCATGGATGGAGCTCCTGACTTCAGTGTGTGACTCGTGTGTGTAATGTGGGAAAAAACACAGCACTTCTGGACAGCAAACCAATATGATTTTGCAGAAGCCCATTTATTGTTTACAATTCACTTCAATTATACATTTCTAGAACCATCAACCACATGGGGACACACTTTACAATTGGTAATTTTAGGGCACTGATCCACCCATTCAAACCCCTAAAAGTCTGTAATTGGCGGTCTTCAGGATCTTTGTCGCCTCCTGTTATCTTGAATTTTCTAATCTTGGTATTCTGTGTTTCCAACTTTTTCTCTCCTGATTCAGCATAATTTAAGTTCCTTGGGCCTTCAAGTCGGGGGGTTTCAACAAGTTATCGAAAACTCCTAAAGTTTTCTCACCCCTTGCACCTGTTATAAACACTGGTCTAAACTAAGAAACACACAAAAACAGCTAGCGTGTGAAAGAAGCGTGTGAAAGAAGCGTGTGAACGAACAGTAAAACATGCAAAAATAACTAGACAGCAAAACATAGTAATTGAATAGAGATTTTGGCTGGTGCATGCAAGGCCCAGATTTGAACAGACATGTCCACCGTGGCCTAAACCTTGTCCAGCATTACTCCAGTGCAAAGAGCAAATCTGGGCAGAATCGGGGCAGGGACGGTTTGGGGCATCTTGGGATCAGTATTTGGCACGAATGTGTTTTCCATTGGTCTGAGACTGTCTGCTGTGGGAAGTGAATGCAATATGCAGCATGTTTTTATGGATCTGTGCCTTCCCTTAGTTTGTTTGCTCACAATAAATGAACACCCCTCTGTGTCTCTGGCAGCTCCTTCTGCAAGGAAAGCAGGTGGGAGTTGGTGCCAAGGAGCTGAAAGCTGCAGGTACAGCCTGGAGTGGAGGAAGCTCAGATTTGCACAAGGCTGCTCTGAGTGCCAGGGGTTGGATGGGGGAAATGGTGGGGTTGGGGTGGGGACAAAGTGTGGTTGATTGTCAGCCATAAAGGGTCTTGATTTTCATATCTATTCAAAGTGCTTTAGGAGGTTCTTGGGATCAATATCAACTGGAGATTGATGATATCAATCTATAAACTAGAAAGGAATGAAAGGGAAAAAAAACTTCTCTCTTTCTGTTTTTAAATGAAATATGTTTTGAGTGTTGTGAAAGCTTAGACAAGTTCTGCCTTATGCTCAGGTTTCTGGCAGTAGCTCTGTTTCAGGCAATCTGCACCCAAATTGCTCTTGCTCACAAATTCTTTAGAATGGAAGATAAGGTTTACTATAAAATGAATTTTTTACTGAATGGACTCAAAATTAATAGATACAAGACTATAAATGGACTACTTACTGCACAGGAGAAACAAAAGAAATACAGGTAGATACAAACACAGTGCACAATAAAGAGGTAACCTCTATTACAGCTAGTGAAGAAATAGCACAGATCAGGAGTCAATGTAACTTACCACTGAATGGATGAGGGAATACACATGGAGCCATTTCACTCAGCTTCCAGAAAAGGAACCACAAAGATGCATCCAGACTTGGGAGAGAAGCCCTGCCCATTTCCAGGGACTATGCAGAGGAATTCTGCTTTGTCAAAGTCTCGTATGGCTTTTCTAGTTTGTACAGTGAAGTGTGTGTCACTCAGAAATTCAAGGCTTATCTCCCTTCAGCTGCTCTTAAGGCAAGCTGTTCATGGTGAGCTGGGAATTCCACATGCCTGGCACCAGAGAGAACTCAGGACAGGACAGATGTCCGGCCTGGGTTATCTCAGCAATTCCTGAGAGGGGGAAGATGCCCTGAGTTATGGCCCAGCTGATGGACAGAACAGATGAGCTATGCTGGGCCATAGGGGAAGTCCTGCTGCAGGAACCTCATGGAACCAAGGGTGCATTGTGACATTGTGACGCCTCCTGGAACCAAGGAGACCATGGTGACACCAATGAACCTCATGGAACCAAGGGTCCATTCTGACACCAATGAACCTCATGGAACCAAGGGTCCATTGTGACACTTTGGAACTACAGAGACCATTGTTGAGCACAGAACTTCATGGAACCAAAAGTCCATTGTGACAGATTAAGGCCTCATGGAAACAAAAAGAGCATTGTGACACCGTGGGGCCCCATGGACCCAAATATCCAATGTGACAGTACAGAACCTGGGGGAACCAAAGGGGCCTCTGTGACATTGCAAGGCCTCAGGGAGCCAAGGAGTGCAAAGGTCTCAAACATTCCTTGCAGGGTTCTTCCTTGGGCTTGAAGAATTCCCTTGGTGGCACCTTGTGCCTGTTTGCAGTGGGGAAACTTCAGAAGTTTAAAATGCTTGAAAAAATATTGAAACCCCCTCTTTGCCTGAGTGGTGTTAGTTCTTAGAAACTAAGTGTGGAAAGAAAAAAGTAAAGAAACTTTGAAAGCTGAAGCACCCAGAGGAATTGATCCCCACTGAGTTTTTTTACTGACAAAGGCTCTCAAGAGACTAATTAAAGCAGATAATTGGAGGCCATTATTGCACAAAGCTTTCAGAGACTCCAAGGCAAAAGCAAAACCCAAAGTCCTCTGAAGAACCTGCAGTCCCTGGGAGCATGAAGGAGCCCCCAGGGCCATTCCTGACCAAGGCTCCCCAGGGACTGGTCCCAGCAGATCCCTGAGGCCACTGGGATGTGGGGAGATGCTGAGGGCAGCACAAGGGGTGACAGTGCCCAGCCTTGCTGGGGCTGTGCCAGGAGGTCCCAGTGCCTCAGGTGTCTCCTCCCAGCCCTTGGTGGCACAGACCCTGCTGTGCCCCAGGGCACCAAGACTTGGCTTCTCTTTGTCCCCACCTGTCATCTCTGCCTCCAATTTCCTGCTCTAACTGGAACCTGGGGACACTTTCTCAGTCGTGTCCCTCAGTGGTACCCACGAATTGTATCAGAAACTTTGGAGTTCGATTCTGACTGAATTCTTGAGAGGTTTCCAACAAACAGTGCCTGTGCCTTGATTTCCCTCTGGTCTGGTGCAGTTCATCAGGAAGATTTTCAACTCCAGTTATGGAGAAATACATCAAAGAGCTTCTAAGAATTACATATTCTTATTTAAAGGTGTATTTTAAACAGTTGTCTTTTGAGCAGAGGTGATTGCCGCATTCTGTGATTGATATTGATCCAAGGTCTCTCCTCAGGAGGTCCGGCTTGCTCAGGGAAGCTGAGCCTTGATGTCTGACCCAGTGTGGACAACCTTGCTCCACATTCTCAACTCTGTCATATCTGTCCTCGCTCAGCTGGGACCTGCTTTGCTTGGAGATCTGGCTGCACTCAGACAAAGAGGAATGTTTCCTTTTTGTTATTTTTTTCACAGTCTAAAACTCCTAATTTTCCTCAGTGCAAACAGACATATTCCTCAGGTGTGTGATAATTGATAAATGATTCGTGTTAATCATAGAAGTTTTGGAGTTTGTATAAACCAGAATACTTAAAATAAGGAAAGAACATGGACCTAGATAAAGGGAAATATATTATTAAACCCATCCTGTTTGAATCCCTCTGTTATGAATGTTTCCTAAATAAGTTGTATCTAGGGACATCTTGCAAAACAAGGCTTTCACACAGCCCAACAGATTCTGCAGAATCAGATTTCCTGCCTTTGTGTCATCAATCACAAACTACTAAAGATCAGGCTTCCTACTTCTCCTGTTTTGTATCTACCAAGACTAGATGGTTATATGACCAATTGTCTGAAGAGCTGTCCCACGGACGTTTGGAAGTTTCTTTGACCACCACTGCTTGCCTTGCAGGATTACTACAACAAAACAGAAACAATTATTGATTACTACAAGGAAAACGATACTATAAAAAGGGAGCAGCAAATCAAGCTCGGTGGAAGCGTGGAGTGGGCGGTGACCCATCACATTTTCCCCAGCGCGCTGCTTGCTCTATCTATATAAAATAAACCAATCTAAATTTTGCTAAATATTGAGACTTTGTTTCTCATTTACAACAGGTGTGTGCCGCCCCGGTGCCACCAAGGAGGTTCAGGCTGGGGATCGGTGCCTTGGGGGCGCTGCCCGGAGTCGGGGGCGCCATCTTTCCTTTCTGCCTCTAACTCCTGTCATGCCCTGCGGCCCCATAGAGCCCCACTGGAGCCGGGACTACAATGCCCGTCATGCCCCGTGCCCCACAGAACCCCCGGTATCTCCCCATGCGTCCCATAAGTGTCCCCAGACACACAACGATGAATAAGTGCCCCCTCTGCTCCCATTCGAGAACCCCCAAAAGCATCCCCAGATCCCCTGAATGCTCCCAACCCCATAGATACCCATTACAGCCACTCCTGGGAATTAATCTCCAGCCATTCCCCGTGAGCTCAGAGCAACTCATAACCCAGTCCCGCGCCTAAAATTCCTGCCGTGCCTGCTGCCTAAAGAGCCCTTTTAGAGCTCCCCAAACTCCCCCCAAGTGCTCCCGAACCATAAAGGTTTCCTCCTGAGAACCCGAACTCGCTGCTCAGAGGCAAATGTGTCCCCCAAGTGCCCTCCCGAACCCCAAACTCTCAGCAAGAACCACTTCTGGGACTTCAGTGCCCATCATGCTCCGCAGTCCCGGTAAAATGCCATTCTAGCTGAGACTTCATCTCCCATCATGCCCTGCGCCTCACCAAGAGGCACTGCAATTGCGCCTACAGCTCCCATGATGATCCGCTGAGGCTTAAAACCCTGTTATTCCTGCACCTACAACTCCCATCACCCCCTGCACACCAGAGAGCCCATTAGAGCCCCCCAAGTGCCTGCCAGGATTCCCCTCCCTGCCCTCCGAGTGCCCCCTGGACACCCAAGTGACACTTGGTTGCTAATTATATATGAAGTTTTAAAATAAAAATTAAATATTAGATTTTAAAATAAAGAATAGTAATACTTGAAATAATTAAAATATAACTCTAATTTTAAAATTATGAACATGTTTTTTTGAAAGATTAATTTAGTAGTTTTTTTTAATATTATGAATTCTCAGTCCCAGGTGGGAGACATCATGACATGGTGAGGCTGGATGAGAGGAGCACGTTGTCTAAACAAGGTCAGCCTACAAGATGCTCTTTCTTCAACGTGCTCAGACCTCATAAACAGATATTTGGCATCAAGATCACTTGGGGAATGCTTCTATCACCATCTCTCTGAACTGAAAAAAAGAAAACCTTCCCATGAAAATAAAGTCATGAGGGGCATTTTGAAATCTTCCTCCTTAACAGAACTCCAAAGTGACTCCAAGCAGCTGCACGAGCCCTGGAGACATGAATACAAGTGAAGGAAAACAGAGAGCTCCTGAGGGCTTTCTGTATTTTAATGATCCCCATTTGGATTTGGGGCTGAGTCCAGGAGCCCCAGGCACTAAGAGAAAATTGAAGAAGCTGCCCAAGGAGTCAGACGCAAAATTCCAAGTCCCTTGGAGCATCAGTGGCCCCACTGAGGGCAGGGACTGCCAAAGGCTCCCCAGGCACTGGTGAGAGCAGATCATTGAGGGCAGGATTGCAGGAGCCAAGTGCTGTGAGCAGAAACTGCAATGCTGAGCAAGGCCTGGGCTGGTTGGAGGCAGCAGAAAGGCCAAGGGCTGAGCCCAGGCCTGGCCCAGCAGGGCCTGTCCCTCACGGGTGGCTCGGGGCTGTTCCTGGGGCACTGGGATGGGAGGGGCAGCAAGGACAAATGGCACCAATCTGTGTGACACTGCAGATGCTCATGGAACCAAGGGCCAGTGTGACACAGCAGGGCCTCATGGAAACAAGAGGCCATTGTGAGCCTGCGGGGCTGTAACACCCCAGAGCACTGAAATGCTGGGGGTGAACAAAGGTTCCTTTACTCGAGTTTGGTGCACAGGAGAAACACCAGACAGATATTCTCAACATGGCCAGATGCAAAGAATATTCTTAGTAGGAGGGACCCACAAGGATCATCAATTCCAGCTGTTAAACAAATGGCCCAGTGATACAGGCACCATGCTCTAACCAGCTCATCTAAGAGGCCAAAGTGACACAAAATTTTACTGGTAAAATATAAGCAGTCAAGGGACTTGGGCAAAGGGTTTAGTACAACATCCAATTCAACATAAAACTCTTACCATAGCATTAACTTAATTCAACCTAAACACCTTTAACCCTTTAGATATTGAGTTACCTCAAAATTTTCCAGGTAAATAGGACTAGATGGAGGACAAATAGAGAACAACCGAAGATCTATAAAAAGACACACATATAGGCACCAGCTGCTCTGGTTCCAGCACTACACACAGAAAATCCCCAGCAGAAGCCAGGATCCAGGCCAGGGGCTGACCTCCTGCTCTGGGTTTAACCCCTGGGCCAGCATGGGCCCGCCCCTTTGAACAGACTGTCAGCTGATTGTCCAATCAGAGTCAGGGTTGGCACCAGTTGGTAGTGTGTGATTGATTGACAGCTCCACCAATCAGAGCTGGGCTAGCACCATGGCTTTGGGCAGGGCTCTGTCCCCCCACAGACCAAGGCCTGAGCCAACCCGGGTCCCACACGGGCACTCTGAGCATCCCAGGGTGTCTAGGACATTGATCTCATCCAGCCTCTGACAGCGACCATGGTGACACTGCGGAACCTCATGGAACCACGGGGCCATGGTGACACCATGGGGCCCAGAGTGTCACAGAGGAGTTGTTATGACACAGCAGGACTGCATGCAGCCAAGGGGCCATGGTGACACTTCAGGGCTTTGTGGAACCAAGAATCCATTGTGACATTGCAAAGCGTCATGGAAGCACAGGGCCATTGTGCCACTTCAGAACCAAGGAGAACATTGTGACACTGGGTGGTCCCATGGATCCAAGGGAACATGGAACAGGTCGGGCAGGCTGGGCCTCCCAGAGGCCACTTGACAGGTCTGGATGACCTTGGTGTGACGAGGGCTGCTGCTCATCTGCTGCTGAAGCACCGGGGCTCTGTGCTTTCCTTCCTATGGAAAAGAACCGTCCTTCTCATCAAGGTGCCCATGGCCAAAATTCCGATTTCTCCTCCAGATTTCCTCATATTCAAAGATTGCTCCCAGATGAAATCTGCCAGGAGAGACGGATCTGGCTGGCTGTAGCTTTCTAAGGGCTGGCTCTCATCTGCCTTTGAAACACTGGAGCTCTGTTCTTTCCTTCCTAATGAAAAGAACTCTCCTTCCTGGCCAGGCAGCCATGGCCAAAACTTAGATTTCACCTGCAAAAATCCCTCTATTGAAGGAAAGCCCCAGATGAAAGGTGCCAGGATAGACATCTGGCTGGCTTGCCCTATGGTCCCAACATCTCATTTTTTTCCAATGGAAAAATCCATCCATCTCGACCAGGTACTCATGGCCAAAACTGAGATTCTATCTCCAAAACTCAGGATTGCTCCCAAGTGAAAGCAGCCAGGAGAGATAGATCTGGCTGCCCTTGGCCTCCTGAGGGCTGCCTCTCACCTGCTTTTGAAACACTGGGACTCAGAGCTTTCTTTCCTACAGAAAAGAGCCATTCTTTTTATCAAATTGTCCGTGGTCAAAACCGACACTCAGACCACAAAATAATGTATATTCAAGAACTTCTCCATGACAAAGCTGCCAGGACAAACAGGCCTGGCTATCTTGGCTTCCCAGTAGACACCTGTCTCCTCTTCTTCCTTTGAAACACCTGAGCTCTGTGCTTTCCTTCCTACAGAAAAGAGCCACCATCCCGATCAATGCAGAAATGGCTGAATGTGGGATTCCATCTCAGAATTCCCTATATCCTTTCCTATAGAAAGGGTTTCTTTCACACAGAAGCTTCCAGAACAGAGAGGTGGGGCTGGCTGTGGGCTCTGATGGCTGCCTTTCATCTGCCCCTGAAACAATGGTTTTCCATGCTTTCCTTCCTATGGAAAAGAACCCTCCTTTTCCTCCAGGCATCCATGTCTGAAATTGATATTTCACCTCCAAAATGCTGTGTATCCCAAGATAGCTCCCAGACAAAATATGCCACTACCATCTAATCTGGCTGGGCTTGGTGATTGCCCTCATCTGCCCCTGCAACACTGAGGCTGGGTTGTTTCCTTCCTGTGCAGCCCATGGTGACACTTTGGATACTCCATGTATCCAAAGGACTGTTGTGACACTGTGAGGACCTCGTGGAACCATGACCATCATAATGACACTTCAGGGCCTCATGGAGCCAAAGGGCCATTCTGATTCTGCAGAAGCAAGGAGAACATTGTGGCACTGAGGGGCCACATAGAACCAAGGGGCCATGGAACAGATCTGGCTGGCTGGGCCTTCCTGGGGCCACCATACAGGTCTGGCTGATCCTCGTGTGTCGAGGGCTGCCTCTCATCAGCCCCTGGAGCACTGGGGCTATGTGCTTGCCTTCCTAGGGAAAAAAAACATCCCTCTTTCCCGGTGCCCATGGCTGAAATTGGTACATCACCTAAAGAGTTCCCTATATGCAAGAGTGACTCCCAGCCAATGTCTGCCAGGACAGGCAGCTCAGGTTGGCCTTGGCCTCCTGAAGTCTGTCCCTTATCTAGCACATAACACTGGGGCTCAGTGTTTTCCACCAAGTGGAAAAGAACTGCCCTTCTCACCTAGGTGTCAATGGCCAAAATTTGCATTCTACTTTCAAAATTACATCTATCCAAGGATTGCACAAGACAAATATAGCTAGGAAAAACAAGCCTGACTGCTTTGTCCTCTGGTTATTTTCTTAGACTATGAGCACAATCTTTCAATTTCTCAATAGCGTGGAGAGAGCCCACAGATCTCCCAAGGTGGGGTTTGGAGGCCTCAAGCACATGACCACCACACAGGGACAAAGGAACTCTGTGCTCAGTGGAGTGGCGAATGAGAACAGCAGACGAGAGCCATGGGCGTGATTGAAAGGTGGTTTCACAGATGGTGGGTCTTTTTGACATAGTAAAGAACAGCCAGAGAAAGAAAATTAATGCCAAGTGCAGTTGAGGAGGCCCAGAATGGTAAGAAATAAAAAGGATTTCAGACCTAGGGCAGGGCTGGGGTGCAAACCCGCTCCCAGAATGAGTCTGGAGCAGCCCAAGGCTTTGTGTGGCCAGGCAGAGGCAGGCAGGAGGCAGAGCTGTCAGCAAAGGAAGGGGCCAGTGAGGTGGGGCAGCTGGGGAATGACGACAGCCTGCCGGGACAGAGGTACAGGGCATGGACACCGTAGGACAGCCTGGGCTGCACAGGGCACAGGGATGGGCAGCAGCTGAAATGCCCTGCCAGAGCCAACTGCTGCAGCACTTGGGCCATGGCTGCTGGCCCTGGGCCTGAGGCCAGCAGGGCACAAGTGAGCCTTGCTGTGCTGGGGCCTCATTGCCTCCTTGTCTCTTCTCAGCAGCCTGGCAGGGGCTGCCCCATGGTCCTGCCCTTGGCATTGCACATCCCCAGAGCCCAGTGGCCCGGGAAGAGCCCTGAGCAATGAGGGAGGGACAGGATCTGCCTTGCCAGGGGCTGGGGCTCAGGCCTTGGCCCTTTGCATTCCTGAAACACATCCAGGTTTGGTCAGCATCTGAGACACCTTTCCCTTGTTTGTTCCCAGCTGTCATCACTGCCTCCAGTAATCTGTTTTAACATAAACCTTGGGACATTTTCTCAGTTGTGTCCCTCAGTGGGACCTATTTAACCTTCAAGAAACTTTGCAGTTTTAATCTGAGTTTGCGAGAAACTTCTTGAGAAGTTTTTTGAACACTCTCTCAGGGACTGAGTCTGATGTAAACAGCACCAAGGCCCTGAGAGGGTCATTTATGTCCTTGTGCTGTGTCTGTGCTGCTGAGCTGGGCTGGGCTCCTGGCTCAGCTCCCAAGCTCAACCAAGAAGACCTTCAAAAAGACATTTCTGCTGAGGAGCAGCTCCTCTCCCAGCCCAGCAGGGCTGAGGGCACTGCCTGCAGGCACTGATGGAACAGGAGCCAGGCACAGACAGGCTAGAGGCAATCAGGACTGCGAAGACATTGAGCTGAGACTTCACTTGAGGAAACATTGTTCCAGCTCATGACATGGTGAGTATGTGGGTGTAATAATGCCTTTGGTTTTAGCTTTTATAATTTTCAGATTCTCTGCTTCTTAATGTGCCTCTCTGAAACTTCATAATACATTTTAGTAAGTTCTCTTCACAGGCTAGTTAGACAAAACAATCTCTTCCCAGCTAAAGAATCAAGGACAGCTAGTACCCACAAATCATAAAACATGCTAAGGGCAGGGGGAAAGCCAGGGGTCTGAGACTCCATAACCTGGGGCTGTGGTTGGATTATTGATCCCCAAGGTGTAGATGAACCAAAACTTATAAGAGTGTAAAAAACTTGTGAGCAATATCCATCTTGGATTTGACTTGGGCATAGACCCTGCCAGGCTCTTGCACTGCCCAACGTGTACCCTTTCAATAAATACCTGTTTTATTCCATTTGTTTGTCTAGTCTCTGTGCCAGGTCAGCCTTTCCAGGACGACTCCTGCTGCCAGGGACAGCTGCAGGGGCTGAAGCTGGGGCTGCAGCCAGGGCTGCAGCCCTCAGGGATCTTGGCCAGCCCAGGGCATGTGTCACCTGCCAGAGGCAGCTCTCAGACTGTCTGGCAGCTCCCCATGGACTGTGGGGAGAAGTTGGAGGGGGAAGGAGCCACCCCCATCAGGGCAGATTCCTCCTGCCCTGGAGATGGTGCTGCATGGCCAGGGCTGCTCTCAGCATTCTCCTCAAGGGAAGGGAAAGGGGCTGTCAGGTGTGTCTGTGTCCCTGAGACTCCTGCACTGTCCCACTGGGCATCAGCAGATCTGCCTCTCATCTCCCTCACAAAGTGCCTCCTCACCCTCCTGTGCCTACAGACAGCAGCAGCAGCACCTTGGCTTGCAGCATCTCAGTTTGTCTGAGCTGCCCTTAAGGCCCTGCTGCCAGGGAGATGCCCCTGGGCAGTGCCCTGTGCTGGGTGGGGTGTGCAGGGCAGAGCTGAGCCCCCAGGGCTGGGCTGGGCTCTGGGAGCACTGGCAGGGACAAGGCTTGGATAGAGAGAAACAGCTCCCAGTAGGCATAACTCCAGGCAGCAGAGAGCCATACCAAACCTGGATATTCCATCCTGTCTAGCTGCACAGGGAAAGGGAGGTGGCTTTAGAGGAACTTACTTTGAAACCAGATCTTTCAAAATGTCCTCTTTATTTTTTCAAGCACATTTTACGTGCAATCATTCTGAAATACAGGCATGTGTGTATGAGCAAAGGGCCACTGTCTGGGACCAGCAGCTATGACTATACTCGGGCACAGGGAGCCCTGTGTTCTCTCTGGGCTCCCCAGTGTTCAGGCTCAGAGCAATGCCTAAAGAGGATTTCTCTCCCTTCAAAGAAAATAAAACCCCAAGCTCAAAGATAATAAAACAAAGTGAGAGAAATTTCCCCAATGAAAGAGAAGCAATTTTGAGTAAATCTCAAAGAAAATAGCATAGGATTGACACAAGGAACCTGTCCCAACTTATCTCTGTCTTCTTTTAACAGCCCACCATGTCCAGAAAGAAGCAATGTCCAACAGCAGCTCCATCAGCCACTTCCTCTGCTGCCATTGGCAGACACACGGCAGCAGCTGCAGCTCCTGCACTTCTGCCTCTTCCTGGGCATCTCCCTGGCTGCCCTCCTGGGCAACGGCCTCATCATCAGCGCCGTAGCCTGCGGCCACCACCTGCACACCCCCATGTTCTTCCTGCTCAACCTGGCCCTCACTGACCTGGGCTGCATCTGCACCACTGTCCCCAAAGCCATGCACAATTCCTCTGGGACACCAGGAACATCTCCTACTCAGGATGTGCTGCACAACTATTGACTTTTGCTTTTTTCATTTCAGCAGAGTTTTCCCTCCTGACCGTGATGTGCTACGACCGCTACGTGTCCATCTGCAAACCCCTGCACTATGGGACCCTCCTGGGCAGCAAAGCTTGTGCCCACATGGCAGCAGCTGCCTGGGCCAGTGGCTTTCTCACTGCTCTGCTGCACACAGCCAATACATTTTCCCTGCCATTGTGCAAGGGCAATGCCCTGGGCCAGTTCTTCTGTGAGGTCTCACAGATCCTCAAGCTCTCCTGCTCAAACTTCTACCTCAGGGAAGTTAGGTTTCTTGTGGTTAGTGCTTTTCTTTTTTTTAGCTGTTTTGTGTTCATTGTTTTCTCCTATGTGCAGATCTTCAGGGTTGTGCCGAGGATCCCCTCTGAGCAGGGATGGCACAAAGCCTTTTCCACCTGCCTCCCTCACCTGGCTGTGGTCTCCCTGTTCTTCAGCACTGGCACATTTGCCTACCTGAAGCCCCCCTCCACCTCCTCCCCGTCCCTGGATCTGTTCCTGTCAGTTCTGTACTCAGTGATGCCTCCAGCCCTGAACCCCCTCATGCACAGCCTGAGGAATCAAGGCTGCAGTGTTCTGCAAATGAACAAAATAAAAAAAATATTTTTCTATATGAGCTTGTATGAAAGCCATCATTGATTGTCTCTGGTGGGTGGTTTGTTGTTTTGCTCTTATGTTTCACCTGGTTTATTTTTTTTTGTATTGTCCATTAGGAAATGCCATTGTTTGTGCCCTTTCTCATTTTACATTTGTCAAACTTTTTGTGGCATGCAGTCTGTGTCAGTAAAGAGCTGTGCTCTCAGTGCCTTTCAATGAACTTAAGGATCTCCCACTAACATTTTCACAAGAGATCCCCCTTTTGTTCCCTTCTCTGGAGTTGCAGCAGCAATGTCTGTGTGCAGAGCTGGGGCAGATCAGTGCTGGCACAGCAGCTCTGCCCAGCAGCAGCAGCATTTGGTGTTGCCAGTGCTGCTCCGTGCCACTGCCCGCTGCCCTCCTGCCCCTCGTGTTGCTGCAGGGCCTGAGTGCTCTCGAGGCCGGGCACAGCTCTGGGGGTGGCAGTGCAGGGGCTGCAGCAGGGACAGGCCATGGGCACTGCTGGGGCAGCGCTGACACCTCAGGGCAGGGCCTGGGGGCTCCAGGCTCCTTGGCCAGTCTCTCTCCACAACACTTGGCCAGGCCAATGCTGAGCAGAGAAAACCCCCGTGAGCAGCCCCAGGCTGGCCGTGGGCAGGCTGGGGCAAACAGCATGGCTGGTGCTCTGCAAGGTCCCTGCAAGGGGGAGACCCTGGCAAGGAGCAGCAGAGCAGGGGCTGATCCATCCCCACTGTGCTGGACAGCCCAGGGCAGCGTCACAGAGCGTCCTCATGCACCTGCCAACAACATCCCCCCTCTGCAGCCCTGGCCTCTCCCCCAGCTCACACAGGTGCCGCATCCTTGCAGGCACAGACACGGCAGCACTGGCTCAGGAGCCCCTGTTTGCACTGCACAGAGCAGGTGTCAGCACCCCCATGGTGCTGCTGTGGGGAGATGGAGCTGAGTGAGCACAAATGCCATCAGCCCCTGGGGCCAGCAAGGGCTGGGGGATGGGAGGGAAACCACTCAGGTTTGTTGTGACCACTGAATTCAGCCAGAAAGTTTGTTCCCATGAGCTGTGAGTTTACTGTCAAACTGCAGATGATGTTGCTCAGAGCCAGGGCTGTCTGGCAGCCAACCCAAACTGCCCTGAGAATTCCCTTTGCTTCGCCTTTGCTTTCTCTCCTCTTTCCTCATCCAGGTATCTTCCTCTTGCCCATCATTTTCCCCTTCCCTGCAAACACCTCATCCCTATTTTCCCTTTCTTCTCTGGCCCCACTCTCCAGTTCAGTTCCTGAGCTGGCACCATGGGAATGTCCCTTGGAGAGCAGGATCATCCTACAAGTGCTGCAGGAATTGTCTGCAGGGTCCTGCAGTGCCTCGTGCTGCTCCCTTGCCAGAGGCACCACAGGCCAGGGGGGCACATCTGGGCTGCTGTGTCTGGGTGTGGGGCTCCCTGTTCTGGGCACTGAGGAGGGGCTGGAGAGGCTCTGCAGGACTGACAGGATGGGCTTTGGGGCTGTGGGGAGAAGCTGAGGGACCTGGGCTGCTGGACCTTCTGAACAGGAGGCCTAGGGCTCATCCTGAAACTGCTCCAGGGGTGGTTTCAGAGAATCACAGAATCAGCCAGGATGGAAAAGGCCTTGGAGATCAGCAAGTCCAACCTGTGCCCTGACACCACCTTGTCTCCATGAGCCTCCTCTTATCCACGATAAACAACTCCAGCTCCCTCAGCCACTCCTCCCAAGACTTGTTTTCCATAATTCTCGCCAGCCTTTTTGCCCTTCTCTGGATATGCTCCAGACCCTCCATGTTCTTCCTAAATTGGGGACTTCCAACTGTCCTTGCAGTGCAACAATGGCCCCTTGATTCCTTTCGGCCCCAGGCTCTCACAAGGCTCTCCTTGGTTCTGCAGTGGCACAATGGTCCCTTGGTTCCACAAGGCCCTGCAGTATCACAGTGGCCTCTGTGGTTCCAGCAGGACCCAGGCTATCACAATGGACTCCTGGCTTCCATGTAGCCCCACAGTTTCACAGTGGCCCGTTGGCTCTGTGATGCCATGTCATACACAGTGTCACTCTGGTCCTCTCAGTTCCACGAGGCCCCACAGTGTCACAATGGCCCCTTACTTCCCCAGAGCCCTGCAGTGTCACAATCATCACAGAATCACCCAGGCTAGAAAAGACCTTTGAGAGCATCGAGTCCAACTTGTGGCCTAACATCACCTTGTCACCCAGACCATGGCACTCAGTGCCACATCCAGTCTATGCTGAAACACTTCCAGGGACAGTGACTCACCCACTTCTCTGGGCAGCCCATTCCAATGCCCAATCACACTCTTTGTGAAGAATATTTCCTAATGTACAGCCTAAACATTCAGTGCTGCAGCTTTGAAGCTGCCCCTCCTTGTCCTGTCACTGTTCTCTGGGAAAAGAGTCTGACCCTCCCCTGGCTGCACCCTCCTGTCAGGGAGCTGTAGAGATTGATGAGGTCTCCCTGAGCCTCCTCTTCTCCAGGATAAACAACCCCAGCTCCCTCAGCTTCTCCTCATGGAACTTGTGTTCCAGATCCCTCACCACCCTTGTTGCCCTTCTCTGGACGTGCTCCAGCCCCTCCATGTCCTTCCTAAACTGGGGGGCCCAGAAATGGACACAGCACTCAAGGTGCTGCCCAACCAGTGCTGAGCACAGGGGAAGAATCACTGCCCTGGTCCTGCTGGCCAGAACATTCCTGATCCATAGGAGTTCCAGGGGTGGGATGAGGGATATGGTGGGGAGGGGTTGGGGACAAAGTCTGATTGACTGTCAGCCATGAAGGGTCTTGATTTTCATACCTATTCAGACTGCAAGGTGTGGGGGTCAATATCTGTTTGACATTGCTGATATCAATCAGGAACAAGAAAAAGAAAACCACACAAAACTGTCCCCCTCTGAGTTGTTTCCAATATAGTATATTTACTTTGAATACACTTCTGGAATCTGTCTAATTAACCACAGAAGAATTGAAAACTTAAATTATTCCCAGGGGCTTTTCTTGTGTGGGTGTTTTGAACAAATGTTTATGAGTCCTTGTCACTGAATTTCTGAACTGAAGAGCTCAAGAAAGAAGAGGCTTTCAGAAAAGTAAAATTCACCAGCAACATCCAAGTTGCTGAGGATCCATCCTCATCAGAGCAGCAATGAACAGAAATGGGCACAGCTTTGTGGCTGCCCCAGCTCTGGGATGGGCCCTGGGCCTGGAGCAGGAGCAGCTCTGCAGGGCCCCAAGGCCGGGGCTGTTGTGCTGGCCTGGGCAGATGGGATGGCAGCAGGGGCTGCAGAGCTCTCAGGAGCTCAGGGAGAGGGGAGCAGGGCACACAGGGAGCCTCCTTTTGCCTTGGCCAAGCACCTTGCCCATGGCTGGGGCTGAGTCCTCTCTGAGCTGCAGCTGCTGCTGTGCCCTTGCCAGGCGCTGAGGCCGTGGGGCCACTGCCCAGAGCCCCCTGCCCTGAGCAGAGCTGTGGGGCCAGAGCCGGCTGGGCTGTGCTGGGGAGAGGCCCTTGGTGCTGCACAGAGCTCAGGGCAGCTGGCACAGCTTGCAGGGAGCTGGGCTGGCCTGAGAGAGCCTGCAGAGAAAGCAGCAGTGTCCATCTCAGCCTGGCTGAGCGTGCTGGGGCAGGACTCAGCCCAGGCCTTGTGGGGCAGGGCAGCGCCTGGGGAAGGCATTGGAAACAGGCAAGTGGCCCAGAGAGGAGGCTGCTCTGTGCCCTTGGTGGCATGCACAGAGCAGGGAGGGGGCCCAGGACATTTGTCACCGCCAGCCTCTGTCCCCAGACATTGCCAGTCGTGGCTGCTGAGCCCAGGTTTTCCCTGGGCTGAGTTTGGCTGTGGCCCAGCTCCATCCTCCTGCGGGGCTCAGGGCCTGTTCCCGGCCATGGCCAGCCCTGCCCGGCCTCTCTGCTGGCCCAGAGCCCGGCAGAGCCCGGGGCAGGGCTGTCAGTGCAGCCCACAGGTGCCACGGTCTGTGCAGGAGCTGGCAGAGGCTGCCCAGCAGGGAGGCCATGGGGCACAGAGCCCCAGGGCTGCTGTGGGCACCACGGCTGCACTTCCAGCTCCAGAGGAGATGTGACAGATGGGAGCTGAGACAAATAACTGCTGGATTCTTTAGTGTGTTTGCTCATACAGGTGATCTGCATCCATATGTAGAGGAAGTGTTTTGTATGAGATAACACTGGTAGAGTGATAAAAATATTATTATTTAACTGATTTTTTTTTTTTCCTTTATAATACATGAGAAAAAAAAGACACATATGATCAGAAGAGCATTTTGCAGATGACAAGAGACTCAATAATGTTGCAGTAGTGAAAATTGTTCAAGTACTTTCCTCAGGACTTCCTTTGAGATATGAGGTAACCACCAGAGGCCAAGACCAGCCAGAGCTCTCTGTCCTGATAGCTTTGGCTGGAAGAATCTTGCATACAGGGAATTTTTTACAGGAATATCAATTTTGGGCATGGGCTTCTGGAAACATGGATGGTTCTTTTCCATAGGAAGGAAAGCACAGGGTCCCAGTTCTCCAGGGCCTGATGAGAGGCAGACCTCGACATGCCAAGGTCAGCCAGACCTGTCAGGTGGCCCCCGGGAGGCCAAACCAGCCAGACCACCTTGATTCCATGAGGCCCTGTAGTGTCACAATGTTCTCCTTGCTTCTGCAGAGACACAATGGCCCCTTGCTTCGATGAGGCCCTGCAGGGTCACAGTGGGCTTTTGGCTTCGTGGGCCCCACAGTGTCACAATGGTCTCCCTGATTCCATGGGGCCTTGCAGTGCCACAATGCTCTCCATGGATCCACGGTGCTCTGCAGGATCACAACGGCCCTTTGGCTGCACGAGGCCCTGCAATGCAGCAATGGGCTCTTGGTTCCACAAAGCCCTGCTGCTTCACACTGGCCCCTTGGGACCATGCGACCCTGCAGTGCCACAGTGATGCCCCTGGTGCCATATCACCCAACAGTGTCACAATGGCCCCTTGGATACACAGTGTCCCCACAGTGTCACAATGGCCCCTTGGATACACAGTGTCCCCACAGTGTCACAATAGCCCCTTCATTTCAGGATGCCCCAAAATGTCACAATGGTCTCCATAGGAAGGAAACAACCCAGACCCAGTGTTTCCTCAGCACATGAGGGGCAGTCACTAGAGGACAAGCACAGCCAGATTAGATGGCAGTGGCAGTTTTTTTCTGCGAGCTATCCTTGGATACACTGAATTTTTGAGCTGGAATATTTATTTCAGACGTGGACATCTGGAAGAAAAGGACGGTTCTTTTCCATAGGAAGGAAAGCAAGGACTACCAGGGGCAGGTGAAAGGTGGTCATCAGAGGCCAAGGCCAGCCAGACCTTTCTGCCCCGGCAGCTTTTATTTGAAAGTAATACTTGCATACAGGAAATTTTGGAGGTGGAATCCCACATCCAGCCATTTCTGCTTAGATAAAAAGGATGGTTCTTTTTATAGGAGGGAAAGCACAGAGTCCAAGTGTTTCAAAGTCAGAAGAGGAGACAGGTAACTCCTGGGAGACCAAGCCAAACAGACCTGTTTGTCTTGGCTGCTTTCATAATGAGAAATCCTTGGATAAGCAGAATTTTGGGGGCTGAGTCTCAATTTTGACCACGGACGCCTTGAGGAAAACAATGGTTCTTTTCCATAGGAAGGAAAGCACTGAGCCCCAGTGTTTCAAAAGCAGGTGAGAGGCACCATCAAGAGGCCAAGAGCAGCCAGACCTGTCTGTCCTGGCAGCTTTCACCTGGGAGTTATCCTTGCATGTACAGAGTTTTGGAGGTGGAATCCCAATTTTGGCCATGGGTGCGTGGTCAAGGTGGATGGTTTTTTTCAATAAGAAATAAAAGTGTGAAGCCAAAGTGTTTTGGAACAAGATGAGAGGTGGCCACCCATGGCCAAGCCAGCCAGATCCTATCTCTCCTGAATGCTTTCATCTGGGGGCTGTCCTTGGACATGGGGATCTTTGGAATTGGAATCTCGATTTTGGTTGTGGGTATCTGGAATGGAAGAAGAGTTCTCTTCATTAGGAAAGCACAGAGTACCCGTGGTTCAAACACAGAGAGCCTGACCTGAGGAAGCCAAGGCCAAACACTCTTGTCAGTCATGGCAATTTTTGTCTGGGAGCTATCATCGAATATAGGGAATTCTGGAGGTGGATTCCCAAATTTGGCCATGGGTGCTTGGACATGAAAGGTGCTTTATTTCCACAGGAAAGAAAAGCACATGGTCCCAGTGTTCCAAAGGCAGATGAAAAGTGGCCATTGGGAGGCCAAGCCAGGCAGATCTGCCTGTCCTGGCAGATTTCATCTGGGAACAATCTTTGCATATGAGGAAATTTGGAGGAGGAGGAATCCCAATTTTGGCCATGGACACCGGGAGAAGAAGGACAGTTCTTTTCCGCAGGAAGGAAAACACAGAGCCCTAGTGCTTCAGGGGCAGATGGGCATCAGCCCTTGACATGCCAAGGTCAGCCAGACCTGTCAGGTGGCCCCTGGGAGGCCCAGCCAGTCAGACCTGTTCAGTGTTCCCTTGGTTCCATGGGGCCCACAGTGTCACAATGTTGTCCTTGATTCCGTGAGTCCCTGTAGTGTCACAGTATTGTCCTTGCAATAATATTCTCCCTGCTTCTGTAGTGTCACAATGGCCCCTTGCTTCCATAAGGTCCTGCAGTGTCACCATGGCCCCGGGCTCTGTGCGGCCCCACTGTGTCACAATGGCTCCTTGGTTCTATGGCCCCACAGCTTCATCACTGACCCTTGGTTCCATAAGGGTTCTGAGTTTCACAAGGGTCCCACTGATTCCCTGAGGCACCAGAGTGTCACAATGGTCTCCTTGATTCCATGAGATTCCTGAGTGTTTCCATGGTTTCCCTTGGATCCACTGTCACCATGGCCCCTTGGCACCATGAGGTTCTGTACTGTCAACAATGTTCCAATGAGTCCTTGATGTGTCATAATGGCTCCTTGGTTCTGTGACATTCCACTGTGTCATGCACAGAAAATCACACTATGAAAATCCAGTGTCCATAAAGGGGACAGAGGAGTCTGAACTTTATTTGAATAAAGGGAAAGAGCCCACCAGGACACATGCCCATGGGCTTTTCTCTCTCGAGGTTCTGGAGGGTGCAGCCTCCTTTTATCCTTAGCTCCTGGCCCTCTACGTTTCCCGCACTGGCCAAACTACTAGGAATGTACAGCCTTCCCAAAATGCCTGCCACATCTTCCCCTCTTGAACCTGGCATTTTACCCCGAAGTTCATAAACTCAAACTCATGGAGACCCACTTGTTTCATGAGCCAAGCTGTCTGGGCTCGGTGATAATCCTGCTGCTTTAAGTTAATAGAGACATTAAGACCCATTTCAAAGATATTAACACCCATACCATCATTCATCAAATTTCCTGAAAAGGCATCTTCCCTATCAGTCACAATGTACTCATCAGTTCATGTGGAGAGTTAGGGAAAAGCGTGCGGAAGAAATCGAGATGTACGGATAGATAGGAAACCCCCTCCCCCTCATAGACTCTCTGCTCCGGACCAGAGCTCACAGCCGGACGTGAGCTAGAGGAAATGACCCCTACTACCTAGGCTAAAAGACCCTTGCAACCCCTCAATAAACGCCATTTTGCTGTCCACCACATTGGTGTCCTGGAGCTGATGGACCGAGCGACCCTGGGTTAGGGCCACGGTGCTGGACTTGGACCAGATCGCCTGCAACAAACTGGTGCCGAAACCCAGGAAACGTCGGGAATCGGGGTTCGCCTGACAAAGTGCCTGCGGCTGTTCTGCTGGGTTTGAACAGCGAGGAAGACGTCCCTGGACCCACGAGGAGCATGGACACTGTCACGAAGGTCGTGAGATCCACATGCAGTGGAGTATTGATTGTAAGCTTCGGGATTTTATTCCCGCAGTGCTGAGATTGATTAAGCTGGGGGCTATAGAAAACCTGGTAGAAATTCTCCCTCCGGAGATATGGGATAAATGCATTACTGCCCTAGCTGAGGACACCATGTCCTCGGCTCAGCGAAACCCATTAAATCGTGGGGCCAAGTTATCTTAGGCTTTGCGGGCTGCCCGGCAAGAGCAGGAAACCTGGAAAGCCTCGCAAACTTGTTTATTAGCCACGCCGGAGCTGGGGATAGGGGCGGCTACCTAAACTGCAGACCCAGCTGACCGCGTGGACATATGGACCCCGGAACCCCCTCTGCACCCCCCCAGTTCGGACTCACCGCCACCGGAGGGGGGGAAAGCGTACGGGCTTTGTGGCAGGGGCTGATGGAGGAGGCACAGAGTGCTGTTATAATATATAATATAATATATAATAACTCGCGGCAGCAGATAAAAAGTTACCTCCACCATATGAGTTTAAAAATGGCACCAAGCCACATGGTAGGGGAGGGGCGCTGACGCGAGGGGCGGACATCAGAGGCTTGCTGAACAGCACAAGTGCAGATGAGTAGGAAGGAGGGACAGCCCCCGAGATGGAGCGTGAGACCAGTCACAGAGCTCATTTTAAATCAGGTCCTTATAGGGCAAGAACCTCCCCCAGCAGGAGGCGGGGGGATCCCAGGGGGAGGGAACGGCCCGGCCCCCGGGGGATGGGGCGTGGGCGGAGCCCGAGAAAAAGGCTGAGTAGCCCGGAAACGTCTAGCCAGTCGACCGGCTCTGACTCTGACCAGAGCTGGGACAGCTGGTCAGAGGAATGGTCGGAAGAGGAACCCGACGTCGCTTGCAGCTTTCATAAGAAGGGAGCTGCAAAATATAATACCACTAGCTATAACCCTCTGGCATGGGTGAGGGGGACATCAGACACAAATCGAACCCCCCTTACAGACTGGCATAAGTTAAAAATAGCATGCGCGGAGTGGGATCCGTCTGCCAAGTTGGTATTCCGGTCAGAGTGGGGGGTGCAGAAAGAAACCAGAGAACATATTCACCAGTAAATCCAAAAGATGTGCAGGCAATCGTTAAGGCAGTCGCTGACAAAGGGCTTAATTCTGCCATGGTTTCTACACTAATTGATAGCATTTTTGGAGGCGATAATATGCTCCCCTTTGATATCAAACAGACTTGCAGATTAATCTTTAATGGGGCGGGGATGATCATTTTTAAGCAAGATTGGGAGGACAATTGTGCAAAGCAGCTAACCCTAGTAACTGGGGAAAACCATCCTTTGCATGGCTCGAGCATACAGAGGCTGATGGGCAGAGATCCAGCTATGATTACCCCACAAGCACAGGCAGAGGGCCTGCGAGCCCATGAGGTCATGACAACCACTCGTGCTGCCCGAGAAGCCATCCGTACTGCCTCTAAAGCAATAGCCAGACCATCACCATGGTCCACTATCAAGCAGAGCGAGAGTGAAAGCTTCACTCAGTTTGTGGACCGCCTCCAGGCAGCATTAAACTGCTCTACACTGCCCTCAGAAGCAAAGGGACCTGTGTTAGAAGACTGCTTATGCCAGCAGTGCAATTCAGCCACCAAAGACATTCTAAGATCACTGCCACCTGGGTCTAATACCGCAGCCATGATCAGACATGTAGCAAAGGAAGAATACCTCGCTCCCATTCAAGCAGCAGTTTGCACTGCAATAACCAGTGTAATGGCATGCTCTTACACTAAGTAAACTCAAAAAAAGAGATCACAGCTAACCATAGCTCCAGACACAAAACACAAATGCCAAAATCTACCTCCTCCCCATCCAATCTCCTAGCCAAACCCACCCTCTCCAACCCATTCCTAAGCGTGTTAACCTTTTGTGTCCAAGTTTTAATTGTCCCCGGAGTCCAGTATCACCAGGAAGAAGAAGTGTACCGCCTGCTTGAGGAACCAGGCCGACTCCACAAGCGAGAAGTAATAACAGGCATCACCATCGCAATGCTCCTCAGTTTAGGAGCTACCGGTGCTGCCACAGGCATCTCAGCCCTCTCAAAACAACATCAAGGCCTGGCCCAACTGCAGATGACAGTAGACAAGGACTTGCAGAGGATTGAGAAATCCATTTCTTCCCTGGAAAAATCCCTTTCCTCACTCTCAGAAGTCGTCCTCCAAAACAGGTGAGGACTGGACCTTCTGCTCATGCAGCGAGGAGGCCTGTGTGCCGCCTTGAAAGAGGAATGCTGCTTTTATGCAGACCACACTGGAGTCGTTAGAGACTCCATGGCCGAACTGAGAGACTGAGTAAACCTCAGAAAAATGGACAGAGAAGCTCAACAAGGCTGGTTTGAATCCTGGTTCAACCGGTCCCCATGGCTCGCCACCCTAATTTCTACCCTAATAGGTCCACTCACTATAATCTTACTAACACTAATTTTTGGGCCCTGCATATTGAATAAATTAGTACTATTCGTTAAAAAGCATTTAGAAACTGTTAACATTGGGTTTGTTGACCGCCGACAAATGCTATAAAGTGTACCTGTTACTAACACGTTTACAATTTTATACTAACTTTACTAATCCACAAAATTTTGTAATGTCTACACTTTATAATTTTATATGATTTTTACTAGTCATGAGGGAGGGGGAAACTGTGGAGAGTTAGGGATATGCGTGCAGAAGAAATCAGGATGTACGGGCAGATAGAAAACCCTCTCCCTCTCATAGACTCTCTGCTCCGGACCAGAGCTCACAGCCGGACGTGAGCTAGAGGAAATGACCCTACTACCTAGGCTATAAAGACCCTTGTAACACCTCAATAAACGCCATTTGCTGTCCACCACATTGGTGTCCTGGAGCTGATGGACCGAGTGACTCTGGGATAGGGCCACGGTGCTGGACTTGGACCAGGTCGCCAGGCAACACAGGACCATGTGGCCGGTGCTGGGGCCATGCGGCCAGGGCCGTGCGGAGCCAGGGGGCCCCCAAGCCAGGGACTTCCTGCAGAGCCGGTGCCGGCCTGGGCCACCCGTTTTGCCCGGAGTCGGACCGGGGGCCAGCGTCCCGCCCGGAGGCCACGGCACTTCCAAAGGCTGGGAACCGAAAGAGAGACAGCCAACCAGATCCACTATGATTTGTGAAAACGAAATAACTTTTCATTGTTTTCCTGAGCTGTGTATCACCAAATCATCTCTCTGATTGGTGCCAGCAGCTCACAAGGGAAGCTCCCAGTGACAGGAGAGCCCCTCCCACTCCCCAGTCTCATGGAGCTTGCCCTCAGGTGAATCCGCCCCTCCCCAAAAGCACGTGAAACCAACACCAAAAGAAACCCCACTCAGGAACCACATGCTCAGTACAGACTGCCTGGAATGATGTCACCTTTCTACAAGGGACAGTGTGACCAGATCTGATATCTGTAAGCAGAATTCTCGGAGTCTTTCAGCTGAATTCTCTGTCCCTGTCCTTTCCCTGGATCTCTTGCAAGAGATCTGCAGATGGAAGCTGCTGGTGCCATTCTCACCTTTAACCCTCTTTGGAATGCAGACAGATGTTCCAGGTGTTTTAAGCAGTTGCTGCTCAATGTTCATGCAAGCTTTGTATCTCA